>NW_019213220.1:113595-142848 GCF_002532875.2 Varroa jacobsoni | reverse complement strand
ACGTGAATATATGTGAAATACGAGTAATGCGTATTCAAGAAAGGACAAAGGTGGCACCACGGCCCCAGACACATCATTTAGCACCTCGAAAATATAATAAGAAACACTAATTCTAATTATCTACAAACACATTGATACTTTTTCTATATGACATACAAAAATGACAGTAGCGGTTAGGTTGTAAATTGTAGTTGATTTACAGAAAAGGCAAACGTTTCACTCACACATATATTTACAAATACTCGCCCATCCATCTGAAGTAGTAAAAGTTTGAAGGAGAGCAAGAAACATATATCAAGAAATGACTGCCCGGTCACACACGTAGGAACATGCACAAAAACACACACCGAAACATACAACACACACGCACACATTAACCGCACAAGCCAAATAAAAACCCATACAGATACGACATACCTTGTTTTACATAATTTATCATACATCGGTGGGGTACACACGGCAACAAAAAACACCCCAAGTTGAGAGAAAAACGTACGGCAAGTCACACACGCCCCAACCGATCTGCACATAGTCGAGTCAGTATAGACGACGATGTTCACGGTTTAAAATGGAAGAAACTCGTAATAGTGAAGGTGACGACTGATACACGAGACGAGAAAAATAGATGTGCTTCGTTTCTAAATTATTTCGCGTTCTACCAGAGCTATGTATATAAAATGACTTGACAATAATCATGGACTGATTTTCTTGATACTGTTTATGATAATATTAACATTATGAATTAATAACAATAATGCAATTGTAATATTGTCATGATTACAAGTACATGTTCAAGTGAGAGCCGATACGATATAGTAAACAATGGTAATGAAGATGTCATCAAATGAGTGAACACAAAAATGTCGTAAGACTATTAACAGTGACACCGAGAGCATTAAAAAAAAAAACAGCACCAGCAGAGGCAGCATTCAAATAAATGTGTTTTTATTATTATTATTATTACGAAGAGTTAATAAGCAAATGAAATGAGCTAAATGAAACGCGATACTGTCAAATAGATTCGAGTCAAATGGACATGAGTAATAGATCGACCAGTGTCGAAGTTTAAAGGGGCAAAAAGGAGAAATGTAAACTTTTCTTAAATAGGTTTGCTATTGCTGCGATTAACTATTGGACGGCAACATCAATTGGATGAAGCAGTATAATGGCAAGCGAAAATGCAGACGATGTCAGAGTGACAGATTATGATTTGGGTGAGATTACACTTGGTTTGAGTCTTCTGGCTACGACACCAATCGGAAAACTCTAACCAATTAGACTAGCATGTAATGGCTAAACGCGTACGTTTGTTCAAATCGCGCGCGCAGGAAGACAACGTAAGAAACACAAGAGAGAGGGCGAAAGGGAGGCTTCGTGTGGTGGACGAAAGAGCCCGTGAAAATTTGAAAAGTTGTGCGTCCGTGTGTTTTGAAAAAATATTAGCACGTGTGGAACTTGCCCGTACAGCGTGACCAGGAATGGCTATGGAGTGGCAGAACAGAACATCAGAAAACATGAAAGCCATTCGTTGAAAGAGGCTAACAGAGAGGCTATAAAAGCTGAACGAAAAAAAGTGACACAATGAGCGATAACGAGAGATATAGCCAGAAGATAATGAGATAAGAGAAGGCCTTCAGTATAAAAAGAAAGATCTACCCCGCTTCGGTTGTATATAGTGGCTTCGTTTTTTAGCATTGAGTTGCAGTTATATATAATTATTATCTGTTACCTTGAAGCGGCCTGCGGTGGGTGTGGATCGGAAAAATCAATATCGGAGCCTCCGGTAGCCCCCACTGGTGGCGGATTCGGGTGTGTGTATATAGACGAAAACAGTTTAGGTACAGCCATATTGTGATCCCGCGTAAATGTTGCATAATAAATTAAAGAAAATTATTAAAATATCAAGGGAAAAATAACTGAAGGTGTCTTCTTTGTTAGCTATTATTGAGATAGTGTTGCTTTTTATGTGCTTTGAAGGATTAGATTTTTATTTTATTAATTAGTAAAGATAACTTTGTTTCAGTGTTAACGTACTAATACGTTCGATACTACGTTCAAAGAGAAATGGATAAAATTAGGCATCTATGTGCTGCTTTCGACATTATATAAAAAGTAAAGATCCTTATCAAAGTCGCACAAGAATACCAAATGCGGTCTGGAAAACAGATTTTTTTTTTTCGCTGTAGACATGATAAATAATAGAGAAATCAAGTAAGGTTGAGTAGCGTATTCGTTATTGGCAATTGCTAGCGTGAGCTAATTGTTCTACAGCGTTTGAAAGTTGACTAAAATTGAAGTTGTAGCGATGAAATTATGAAATGGTAATTTCAAGTTCAAGGCTATATAAAACATAGTATAGAAAAAAAAAACATATATATATATATATATATATATATATATGCTTAAGTATGTTTGTTCGTGTCTGCGAATGTCAGAGAATGGTTAGTTTGACTCAAGCAAATGTTGGAATATAAACAAATAACTCTTAAAATAGCCCTTCATCTTACAGGGTTGTCGTAAAATCAAATGAGCTTTTTCCACCACTGCTCGGAATATAATTACAACTGCCCGGTAGGTAAAATAATTCTTAACGAGATGAAAACTGCTCGAAGAATCGTTACTCTACAGGCAGATTTCATTTCATTTCATTATGTGCTTTTGAATTTTTTTGTTTGTGTGGAGCCTCCATAAGCGTCAACAATCGACTTAGGCATAAATAATTCTGTTCAGGGGGATTTATTTTTTTTTTACTGACTTCATTAGTAAAGGATATTTAACAACGACAATCTTTATATCTTTGTACGAAGTAAAGTACACAATATCTTTAAACGCAGTAACACCTCATATTTCCCAACAAGGTAGTCGTGTTTTAGTTCAGCAGGCCGCGACGTAACATGTAAAAAAATGAGTCCGTTCAATGAAAATGACTACTTCAATCTGTCTTAACGCATTACATATTAATTGCTTTGAATATATCCCTATGAAGTGCGTTATCAAAGGTGCGCATCGGTGGACTGAACATGTTCTTAGGCGAATATCTAAGTGTTGTTAAGAAAAACACTCTGGCATTAAACAGAAACAATTAATCGTGAATATAAACATATGCTGTGTGTTGATAGTGGACTAATAATAAATTGATGTGTTAAGTGGCCCTGTTTTTTGTTTTTGTTTGTTATCGTCACTATCTAATTGTGGCTTCAAAATTATCACCAGTCAATGTCGACATCGATCCAACTGCCCTAAATTCTACTACAAAGCCTACTTTTTCACCCTAGTTACCTAGACGCCCACAGGATTAATGAAATCGTCAAATTGCACGTTATGTAATTGGCTTAGACGTGTGAATTACTATTCAATTCGGATAGAAATTTTTGATTTAGCAATTTGTCAAGCTTGTCTGAACAACTTGGTCAGATATGAGCTTACAAACTTAAAGGAATCCGATTATGGTTATGTTTTTTTACGATAACAATTAAAGCTGAGTAGAGTACCGCGAAATCGAGCATTTAACCTAATCACTCGTGTTCGGTGCTCAAGTGCCGTACCTGTCGCACCTGGACCTGTACCTTGCCATCTTGCGTTTGGCTACTTACTCTTCGAAGCCATATGCCAACAATATGAAAAGTGCCGTACGGCGTAAGAAATTCGTTAAGAAGATAGCTTTTCTTCAAATACATTTCAAGGGCTACCTCTGATCAACGGTATGTAACGATACATAGTATTTACGTATCTGTTCCACAAGTCATCTTCCTTGGAAACAGTGTAATTAGTTCCCTGCTCTTAGCGTCAAGTTCTCTTCAAGAATAGGCCCCTTCATCAATTATAGGTAACAAGGCACGTAGTAGTCTACAGTTTCTTTGCTTAGCCTTCAAGTCGTAGCGCTCGCCATTAATCCATGAGCGATAAAGCTCACTTTTTTATATTATGTCTCTATTCGTTGATAGGTATG
Organism: Varroa jacobsoni; assembly: GCF_002532875.2. Classification (NCBI taxonomy): domain Eukaryota; kingdom Metazoa; phylum Arthropoda; class Arachnida; order Mesostigmata; family Varroidae; genus Varroa; species Varroa jacobsoni. The sequence continues at coordinate 138,899 of NW_019213220.1, read as the reverse complement.
TCGTGAAAAGTGTTCGGTTTTAAGAAAATTATCAATCAATACAGCGTAACATCTTTTTGACAATGTTATTTTCTGAGTTTTTATTCTGGCCGCTTCTCTGGAAATTCTAAATATCATTTAACTCATGCGCTGTTATTATTGTTATTCTGAACAATGTAAACACGGAATGGCCTTTTTCTTTTAGGGGGGTTCGAGGGCGAATGCGTTATGCAGACCAAATTTCGCCGCTGTGGTATTCGCCTGGCACTATGGAATTCTCTCTTATTAAGCTTGGGGGGCTTAAACCTTAAATTATAACTAGTTCGAGTATAAGATCACTTTGAACCACGAAACAACTGGGAAGAACGCGTATTAGTGAACGAAGAGTCCAAGAAATAACGCGTTGACTTCTCTCATTATGGTAGTCTCTGAGCTAATATCGATGTCTCTCAGGCCTGTATAACCCACAAGATTAACAATGCCGAGAACAACACGACATTGTCGGTTGTAAACACGGCCATGATTAGTGATCTCAAGCGGAAACAAGACCGACCCCCCGGGGGGTGATTTCAAAATGCTTTGAAATTCCAAAGTCGGCCTGGCGGCTGGCACCGTTACAGCATAAAGTGCAACATCACTGATACCGGTGAAATGTCATTACGTTATATACCGGTACGTAAATGTAACGGGATAATTGTTTAAAACAAGGGTCAATAAAACGTATGTATTTCAATGTTTTTTCATTTGTATTTGCGTTACTTATCTTTGACAGTATACGTAAGGTCATAATACTGCAGTAATCGGCTTAAACTAATTAAATGTCTTCGAGTTGTGCTATATTTATGCCTTATGTATCCGCTTCGCTCTGCATCCCTGTTGGCGTTCTGTAAGAACTCTTTTCGAATATTTTCTTTTTTTCAATTTTTTCCTTGCCTACCCATTTGTGATTTGCTTTAGATTCGTTTGCAATGCCAGCTGCACATTATGATTATTATTACTATTTCATGCATTTAGCCTATGAGCCACATTGTATCCACTTGTGTCAGGCAGTATATATTCAAAGTGTTGTTATCTATGTGTTTACCTCAAATGATACCTTCACTTATTGCTCTTTAGCTGAGGAACTAGGAACTTACACTTCATTGTAGAAATGTGTGTAGACACATGCACCCGAGACGCATGTGTCCACGCCCGTTTCTACAGCTCTCTGCATCCTATCGAGACGATCGAATGCCTCCACAGTAGCTAGTCTATGTAAAAACGTTCGTTTTTATAAATTGCGACCTGTGAAAAAAATGTTATACATTTACAATTACGCTTGTAGCAACGTCTTCATTGTATGCTTTGTTTTGGTCGTATTTAGCTGATTTTTTATTTCCTCGCTGCTTCCTTCATAAAGTTATTATTCGTTCCATGACCTGAATTCTCAAATATTCACGAATATTTTTTGTATGTAATTGGATTTTTATATGGAGTGTGATGATACTGATTAGCTACGTCACAGCTTCAGCAAAGATCACATCAGTGCTCTTCCCCCGCGTCAAATGAAAATCGGCTGATTTCTACAGCAGTCTTGTCCCGTATGTTTGGCATTTCCTATAATTAATCTGTTTGCCCCGACTATTATATTGTTGACGAAAAATATAAGGCTAGATCTCGACTGTTTTATCTCTAATTTGTTATAATAATAATAAAATACTATTATGTGTTAATTTCTACCGGTCATTTGTAACCCGTTGCTTACATATACACGTCCAGCTACAGTTTCCATATGAGTAACAACTACAACTACGCCTGCTCATGGAGTATTACAGCTGTACTTAATCGTTCAGGTAATTGGGCAAAAATGCCTCTCCACTCTTCATCTCGGTCCCTTTTCCTCATTGTGCTCTATAATATATTTCTATCTATTGTACTGAACGTATTTTCTACGTTTAATCGAGGCTATCAAGTTAGGTATCTAGCCATCTGAATAACTCAACCAAATTTTTGAAGTTCCCTGTGTTGCAATTTGTTCTTCCTAGCCTGAATACCTACTTTTTGTCCACTTCTTTAATACGCTTTTCGAGGACCTATGGAAATCTACTAATAGTACTCATAATGGTAGTTATAATCTCTTAATAACTTAATGAATGAGATGTCTGAGAACTGTCGTTAGGCATGGCTTGAGCCCCAGCACGAGACGGTATTGTAAGCTGCAAACGTCTTCATGCATTATGCAGCCTATCCTACATATAACTTGGTTCTTCAGTGCTGCAGAACTTTCACTCATCACCCCTGGACCCGGTATCCTTGACCCCTGATTCGAAGCTAATTCTAATTTACTTCAAATTCCGGTTTCGAACATAGATCACCTCACATGACCCTAGGTTCAATAGGCAAATTATAACCCTTTATTAGACGTTTCATGCTTTCGTAGAATTGTACCTTTTCGTATTCTTATTCAAATCTGCATTAGCTGGAGCGCCCCGTCAAAACGAATTCGCACACCCCAATGTCTTCTTGAATTACTCAGGTCCGATCTCCAAGATCACTTTATAAATCAATAATAGATATTTATATGCATAAAAAACTTAACAAGTATACTTTTTTCGAATGAAGTTTTTTTATTCAAGAAAGTTGGACAAGTGCAGCTACTAATAATACGTAATTCCTTTAGATTTCGTATGCTGTTACATACGGAATTATGTTAAAATAAGCCGAAAACGCATGCTATTTGTAATCGCCGCACTTGTTGGACGGTTACCCTCAAAGCTGTCTCTATTGTTAGCTGATTCCACAGCTAAGGGTCATTTTGGTTAGGTTGGTTTTGTGATTGTACATATATCGTCAATAATAAACACCCGAAATGTTCTTGCTATATAAATAACAATCTGTACTCCAACGACTGGTAATTACTATCCCGATAATGAAGATAAATTCCTGAATGAAGTGCTTTCTGCAATATTCACGCGCGCGTACTTTCTTATTATTTCTAAAATAGACAGTTGCGCCCAGACCTGTTGCAGTCTATTTTGCACGTGCATGTGCACGTAAGGGCCCGCTAGCTACTTTTTAGGAAATAACAATTAATATCATGCTTGAACTTTGGCTATGTCGTTTACGAGGCATAGTCATTTGGTGGAATAATGTGCATACATATGTATGTGGATTATAAGAGGCCAAACCTAGTATCGTTGATTCCGTACGTACGTTAACATTACAGCGGAACTCGCGTGCCATTGTTCATAAATAGAATACGAATGAAGCTCAATCGACAATTCTGAAGAGTTGAATCGAATCTGCACGGCCGATCTTGCATCTAATTAGGTACATGATGGCTGCTACAATACCGCAAAGCTTGCTTTCTGTAATAATTATTTATTTGAATTTGCTTCGGCAAAATATGTTGCATCTGATCATTTTACAAAGGCAAGTCCTCAAAGTGTCCTTCGTTCCATTTAATGCTACTAGAAATGCGGCCACGTACCGATAAACCCAATAGATTCAATCAATGAGTACTGCTACATATGGCAATATAGAAACTGTGTATTGCCCACTCTGCATTACCTACACTGCTGCCTATTTGACGCACCAACCTGGTAAGCTTCGAGTAGTACAACAATATGTTTGATCGCTTTGCTAAATAGTCATATAAATCAATACAGATTAGTTAGGGTTCTTGTTTGCTCCTTGTGGCAAGCAAATTGTATTATCTCGAGCTCCTAATATCTCTCCAGCCAGCTTCGTGTCTTAAATCGGTTTTTATCACAGACGGTTCTTGCCGACTAGTTGCATGACGAGAAGCACAGCAGATGGCGAGACGAGTACGCAGGATACCATCTCCTGTTTAGAGTTGTTTCCATCTAATTCTTCGGCGTCAGTCAGATCTACACGGACAAGGTCGTGAAATCCGGCTGCCTCAGGGGGGAACAAGACCCATTGTGCCTGTGAGAATGTTTACGCAGTGAAAAACTTAGTTAAACAAAACGACTCGCACACGTGAAGATTTCGGCTGTAACAGCCTTGCGGTCTGCTGACAAAAATGCTAGGCATAACGAAACTGTATGAGTAAGTTGGGAGTATTTAGTACCCCACAGGTTAGGTTGGATCAAACGGAAGTATTTCGCATGTTTTCTAGAGGTTACTCATGCGAACCAAGCAACAAGCGAACTTGCCTTTCGTGACAATAACGGCGGACGAGGGTGAAATAAAGTCTGAAGTTGTCTATTGATGATTATGTCCACTAAACGTTCGTTATATTCGTCAAGAAATTAAGTAAACAAATGATGTGATAGCTTGCAGCGCGACCCATGAGTACATTAGGTCTAAGATTAACCTTGTTCGGGACCCCGGGCAAGCTGATATTGGATTTCGTTCCAGTTTGGAACACGTAATATTCAACTTACCATTATACGCAAGGGCGTACGGACTGAAATTTACTCTGCTACAAACAACTTCTTATATACTGTCTAAACAGAAGCGTTGCTATGGATACAGAGTGTTCCTGTCGTCAATGGCGGCTTGCTTGCAATCATTATGTTGCCGAATTAGTTATCCTACGTCCCAGATGAATCCAGCTCCGTAGAGGACGAGGGCGTATGTTTTATTCTAATATGTCATTATAAAGTTCGAGAACTTGTCACTCCTCAACAAAATCTCTAGTCTACGAAACCCATTTCTACACTAAAATTTTCGAAGTTATATTCTTCTACAGCTGCAAACTTTACCGTGATCATACTTGCGATAGCGATAATAAAAACAATGTCTACATTTACGTTGGAAGAGGGTAGCTTTCCTCCTTTTATCTAGTGCTTAGAATATCGAAAAGTTTACTGTGATCAATAATGACGACATGAGCGATTATCGATGGTGGTAAACCGTAGTGATGACAAATCTGTTTGGCCATTTATCGAACGACAATAATATAGTTTTCATGCGCGTATTTGTCAAGACCGTTGCCTACCATTCGGTTGAGTCGTTGACGAATTTTCCATCTGGAGATTGCGACGAAACGATCGACGGTGGGATCCTCCAAAAGCCAACTACGCCACATTCTCCTCCATCTACCATTCCTATGGATGCTAAAGGGAATCAACTTGACAAGGTTTCCCACAGCTTCAGAATTGGATTTTCCGCCTTCAAGTAAGCAGTCAGCATCAAACAGTAATGGCTCGAGCGGAGTTTTCTTTTTCAGTGTCTGAAGGTTTTTGGGGCAGCTACGATAAACTGCCTCAGCTTCAAAAAGTTCCATCTCGTTGCAGAAACGACGAAGCAGCCGACCCCCTCCATCGTCAATTTGCCTAGTCTCTGCGGCTATGTCTTTACGATAATTTCGAAAGTGTGCATCAAAGTTGGCCTCGACATACAGCTGTAATCGAAGAGCATGGGCACCCGTCACACCGCAGACTGACGAAAGGCTCGTAGTCCCAACCTGCATGAAAGGTAGTCATGATGAAATGGAAAGCACTATTATATAAAGACCGTATGTTTTGTGTCTAAATTCTTCCTCAACTATGAGCGACCTATACGATCAAGGTTACGGTACAACTGTTAGTGGTGAGATGTCTTGATTGGTATACGTACTTGGCTGACTCTGCAACTGAACAATGGTGCCATAGGAATTCCATTCATTACAGGAAAATGTATGTCCAAACATGACGTAGGGTCGCCTGGGTCCGCTTCCAACTCTGGATTCAACCGCTGGACGGTGACGTAATTTGTCTGCAAAAACCGGTGTTTTCTACAAAGTAGATCCCGTTCTCGGCCTTGACCAAGCTCCGTTAACTTGTCGATTACGCCTTGGGTCAAGTTATTACGAAAGTTGATTGTAGGATTCTAAATGAAGAAATCAATTTAAAGCAAGATTTAAAAAAAAAAGAGCTATTACTACTTCCCTTTTATTACGACAAGCGAAAAATGTTTGCACAGCTAATAGTGTTGGTATAAAACTCACTGTAATTACGTGGGAATTGGGAACGTCCCAATCCGCTAGGAACTTTGCTTAGCCAACTTTTTGGCCAAGATTAGGATATAGTCGTAGCGAGGGAACCTCATTAGGAAACTATTTGCCAGACACGTACCAACTGAAACTAAGAGGGTAGGTCCAGATATTTCCTCTCCGTGTAGCATTTTGCGCCCAGAGCGCACAAACACTAATAAAGAAGTGTTTAATATACAGCGGCGTCGTGGCTGACTTAGGTTGGGTCTAAAATCTACGATGTAATCGCACGACGATGCTGGCCATTAATTTTCAAGCGCAAACGATGCCATCAGTCTCATACAGCAAATGATATTTCGGTAATCAGGTACCAATTGCCGTACATCAACTGCGGGATGCAAGCAAGCATCCTTCAATATCCAATACATCGACGTGGAACTCTCAGTTTACCTTGGTAACTTAACTTCACTTATTATTATTATTAGTATTATTGCTCTAATTTGGCCACAGGCCAGTGTGGAAACCTCTCAATAAACTTTACTCGAGATTTAGCGGGTTCAGAAGGAGATAAGGTAATCTAAATAGAAAGCAAACGTGTACTACCTTGCGTTTGTATAGGCCGATATCGTAAACATATCTTCTCCTGAGCACCCCAGCGGGCAGCTTCGAGGGGTCATCCTCGTATTGCTCATATGATGCCTGTAAAATCGTCCGTTCAATTGTAAACAACGGGTCATGGATGCGAATCCAACTTTCGTAGGCGTTTTCGTAATCATCGCTGGAAGAACCGTTTTTCTCTTCGTCGGTCAATTCCTTGCGTCGCTTTGAGGACGTTTCATCTACTTTACCCTTTGGAAAGCGCACTTCTTTTTTCTCCGGGTTACGTTCGCGCCACGCTTTCTGTCGGTGATGATGAAGTCTTCGAAAATGATGCGAAAACCAATCCGAAATATAGGGGTCACCGTCAAGGACAGATACATCTTTGAGTACTTCGTCCCAACGGCCAAACGCATATTCTTCGAGATGGGCGACCCAAAGCGAGTCATCGCGGCGGATGAGCTCGAACAACTCACGTGAAACTGAGGCGAGACGAAGGAGGTCACCCGGTGACAAAAAGCTAACGATTCGTCGGAACGGAAGTTCTGGTAGACTGTTTAAGGCAAAACATGCGCTCTCAGCTGATTCACTCATAGCTTCTATATTCCTGAAAACTAAAAGGTTGATGATTATATAATCTCGCATCAATATATATATATATATATATATATATTATAACAATTAGTTTTGCTTCAGAGACTCTTAGACTTGCGTCTCATTGAAAAGATTACCTTTTGAAGACACTAAACTTCAAGAAAGCTATCTTCTAATGCTAATACTGCCCTGCTAAAAATACGATTTAGATACTTCTTATCTCTCAAACTAGCGCCTTACAACAAAACTAACAACCAAAACTCCCAATAATAAATTGATCTACAGTCTGCTTATAGTGTTGAATAAATCAATGCAAATACACAGTGAAAATATCTCTATAATTATAAGAAGATTTAGTGATCTGTACTTGATGAGCCCTCCTTTTTCGAGTACAGTTCAACAAAGCCCATTATCCTTTAAGTCGTTAGGTCATATACCGTAGGCGTATACTTTATACATCCCTAGGAGCCGACATTAGTATTTGGTTTCTGGCAGGCTACGTCTGTACTCCACGTGCGCATATAGTAACGCGTATAGCGCAATTCCGCTACAATCCCATGCTACAATAGATCTCTCCTTATATTCGAATTTCCACACGTGCCCCTCCAAACGTCCTTATTGGTGTTGGGGTTATACCACAAAGTTAGCTCTCTACTGTTGTCATCGACCGCGAGCGTCGACCGATAGCCAAAGCATTTTTCAGCGGAATCGGCGTGTTCCTGGCCGTGGTCGAGGCATTGACCCCAAGGTTTATCTCCCTTAACGTCAAACAGTGGATGGTGGCCTTGGGACACGTGCCTGGGCGAGAGGGTTGGCCTGCGCAAAGTGGCCAAGGCTGGCAAACTAGGCCCCATGTAAAGCAACATTTAGCCCCAAGCGAGCAGTCGCACCTAGCTAGGTTGCTGGATCCACGTGTCAGATCGCCCTTTCTCTCAGTGAAGCCGCCAACACCGCAGCCGCTGCTACAGCCTCACTAGCATCGGCTGATACACTCTCAGGGTACTCGCCGTCGTCGCTTCACCGCTGCGCGCCTGCGCTTGAATGCCCCAGTGCGGAAGAGTCCTTGTCTGCTCTGAGGGCCGCCTCCATCACCACAATCTGCGTTTGCCCCCCTAAAACCATTTCTGGCTCCCGTTGGTAGCGATAACCGGCGTTGTCATCGACTTAATCTGCAGTCATTTCAAGTCGAACGAGTAGACTATAAATAAAGGGTAAACGCCATTCCTTCGAATGGTTTGGTCGCAGGTTATGGTACGCTGTACTTTGATATAATGATCATTCCTAAGATAAATAGTGACAGTTTCGTTGAGCTTTCAGCTTCACTGTTCATAAAAACTACTTAGCTCTAGTGGATTATGTAGAAATGCGGGATCAGACCCACGCGCTGCCTATTTGAAAATAGCGTGGAACATATCTTTTACCGCCTGCGTTCTTTTCCAGACACTTTACTTCTGGTATCAATTGGAAAATCGTATTTATAATTGATCGCAGAATATGTTAATGAAATCACTAATTAGAGAAAATGCTTTTGTAACACAAGTTCAATTTTAACTCTATATGTGGGAGGCTCGCGAGACGCGTGACCTCCCATTTCAATACCTCGATCGAACTCTGTGATGATCTTTCGTCACCTTACGGAATGTTCAACTGCGTTCTAAACTGCTGAGTCTCCGTATTTATTTTTGGTACAACATTTTATTTGGTACAACATTAAATCGCACACCCTTTCAACATATATATTCATAACGGAACCCTTTTACCCGATCCGCAGCTTATGAAGAATCTTTCAATCTAATGGACGTATATCGTATTTAAATGATATTTTTAAACGCCTGTTTCAGTCCTGTTTTATCAACAAGACGTCGCTTGCTTTCAATCCTTTTACGTGCATATGACAGACCTCTTCAGTCGGATGAAGCACTTCGTGCTTTGTGATCATTTGGCCAGCTACGATGAGTATCTCATCATGCCTTAATAATGCTGGACGATTACTATTCTAAGGATTCATGCCATTTCTCTGATTACTTTCTAGCATCTTGTCTTAGCAGGACCAGAACAATCGCTAATAACGGCGATGTTCCTCATGCGTTAACGCCAGTGTTAATTAATAATAACAATAACGAATAATATCTGACGCATCCAGTCGTTAATATTTTACTTCTGATGGTTAAACCGTTAGGCACTTGATGAAACAGTGCGTCTACGTATGGATTCGAACCTAGACCACATCGCGTGTACCTGCGTCTAACAGGCAAACACGTTACCCCCTCTATAATTACGGGTTTAACAATCCATTGGTGAAATAGTATGGAATCGATATATGCATAGTATCCAGTCGAATCTGAACAGATCTCGTTGCTGTAATTCAATTTCGTCGTGTCGTGTTTTTACAAGGGAGATCAGAATATAATCAAAAGGTTTAGGTTTAAAACGCTTAGAAGCTGTCCTTGATATTTTTACAGCTTTTATACAGAAACGAACAGCCTCCTTACACCGAAGAAGAGCAATTGTCAATTCAGTCATTCAAATAAGCTCATTCTTAATACAATATATTATGCAGTTTTTTTTTAAGACTTCTCTCTTCATTTGGCATTTGTTTGGATTTTTGGTCGTTTTGAACCCTTGCATTTTTGGAATCATCCCAAAGTTTTATTATTCCCCAAATATATATTTTTCGTATATAGCACATCAACCATTAAGAAGGAAATAAGAATAGAATATATTAAGGAATTAATAACGACTAGTTGAGGTTTCTAATTGAAGATATAATCGCAGTATATGGCGGTTATATTGAAGAGACGTGACGACTAATAATGACGCTTCTAGTGTACGTAAAAAGATCGTTGAAGTATACGATAATATATATAAGTGTTTGTTTAGATACAAACCTAAAAATCTAAAAAATATATATATATATATCCATGATGAGTTATTCTACATATTGCTTATTCTTAAATTTAACTAATAGGTGTTCAGATATTTTTTGGGAAAGATAAGGTTCAAATGTATCTCCGACCTGACTAAGGCCATAGGCAAGACTACGCTACCATTTCTATTAAAACTGGACACGAGTTTCTGTCTATCTCGTAACTCGTAACATTAATGTACGTATAATAGTTGATATGTTACAGCACTTTCTGTGTCTCGTCTACTGAGATGAGTTTCCGCATAGCGGAAAAAGTGTGCGACAGAGAGAGACCAGTCTAGCCTAGAATACATTCACATGGAATCCTCGAGGCAAGAGCTTCCAAGATATCTGTTTCCTACGGTGATTTTTGTTTGTCTTCTGAACTTTGTCGGTAGGACGAAGGAACTCAGCTTAACGCAGCAGAGCAATTTACCAAACGAATCGTCAACGGCCCGAACTGGCAAGCACAGGTATTTATTGTTACATTAAGAAGTCTGATAATACAAACACGAGTAATGATGACAACACAGAAACATTGCGGTTGCATTGCAAAACGCGGAAGCGGAGACCTCCGCTACAGACGAACGTGTCTTCGTATACCAATTATTAAGGTTAGCAGGTGTCAATCCTGTTCTCCTCGTGTCCTTCAGAACCTTGCTGGTATATACTGGTAATGAACTTCTGTGTGAGCATAGACGTAGGTTGGTCACAGAGCATACAAAATGGTAAGTTGTCTCTTTGATAAACAATTGGATTTCCCTTAACCTAAGAAACAGTATTTTTTTTTCCAAAAGATACGAAAATATGTATTCTGCTTTTAAGTGAAACCGATAATAAAAATTAGTTTTCGCGAAATTATAATCTCGACATACGAATAAGAGAAACAACAACAAACTCTATTAGATTAATCTATCTTTACGTGCAGAAATCTGTCCGTGTTCACATGCTTATAGAATAATTTTATTATATTTTTCATTATAATGTAGTCAGTAATGATGAATCATCAATCAGCGGTTTCAATCCAGATAAATTAGTGATGCCTGCAGCTTTCGCCCTTTAAACAGGCCGTATGACCACTGATTGACATCACCAATATATTATAGGTCCTTGACTACGTTTCAATACGCTTTTAGTTCGGCGGCTGTAATGTCTTTTTATTCTTGCTAAAGGCCTTTAAGGACATTAATGTACTATGCACTAGGCTGCTACAAGGGGGTACTGAAATTGCATAACTTGTGAGCTACGCGTTGCATGTAGAAATTGGCTGATAAATACTCCTGAAAACTTCTGGGTGAAAAGCAGTGGAGTTCAGTCTGAAAAAAATTAGTTCTTGAAAATCAGTGCTTAACAGTGAAAGTTTTGTTCTTCAAAAGCCACAGCGTTCGAATAATTCATGAAGATATCAGGCAAGAAACCCTTAAGCGAAAGTACAGCACATGAATGGTACAAACGTTTCAAGAACGAAGATTGAAGACTAGCGAAGAGGTAACCAGATATCGGGATCCGAAGGTTAGAAACACATCACCGAATCGAGAGGGTTTTCACAGAAGCAGGGTCTGCAGTTTAAGAGCTCTGCCGTCTCATTTCATATGTAGCGTGGTACAGCATTACAACCCAAACACTGGAAATGCGGGAACTTAGCTAAAAAAAAAAGGGTCCTCTGTGAATTGATTCCAAGCCAGTTAGAAATTCGTGTGGCGTATTTTAAGCGCAATATTCGGAACTTTAATCAACAAAAAACCCGCCTGAAGCACACGATCCCCATATGTGACATATGCCTCATCCTGAATCGACAGTCGGAGAACACCAGGATGGCGTCGCTCTAAACAAAAGTTCGGTGACAGATGAGTAGGACTAGAGCTAAGGTAATGGACGTGGTTACAATGGAGATCGAGGGGTGTTCAGTACCAGTACTATGAGATACTCGCTGAAGATGCAGCTCGCTGACTCGAATCGACAGACTTATGGGCCGTTGACACAGCAACCGAAAGCACGGAGTCTGGTTACGTGATGATAACGCTAGACTTCATCGCTATGCCCCAATAACTTCTTAGATTAAGCAAAAAATCATCCAGCGCACCTTCAACTCGCTTATTATTCCGATTTAAATCCGTACGGGACTTCCCATGCCCTAACAAGGGTAACTGGTGGGCAAGCACATCCGGTCATCGATTTACCTCGAGAAGATATAGAGAAGTTACATATGGGAACGCGAATGGTTGGTACATGGCTGTTTGGAAACTGCCAGAATACTCGTGGATGGCCTTGTATTTTAGGAGCTTCGAAACTTTCGACAAAAGGTATAACCTAACTAGCCGCTTTACACGTGCGAGGTATCTCAACTTATGTATGAAAATATACGAGAACCTAACTGCCAATAGCCGACCTTCATATAACTATCTTCCATATCTGCCGAATGCATAAATTACCTTTTGCATTGTCGGCTCCGGCTTATTCATTTATCATCACTTATCATTCAACGAGTAAGCCAATACATATATATACAGATATATGTGAGTTAATGGCTAAATCTTCGTTATTTCGCAGTAACAATGTAATGAATTGTGCTTGAATAGATTACAGTTAGAACGTATTGATCAATACGAGTAGACTGGGGTGTGGCTTTTCACAGCTGAACTCATATACCATCATCGTGTCTATCCATTAGGGAGTATAGCCAATTGTAATACTGTCTAGCTATGATACAAGGTAACATACTCAAATACAGGCCGAACAGGTATAACTTCAACATAGCGAGCCTAGAAATAAACTCAACGATTAGACAAGATACAAGAAGCAACTGCAAAATTAAGAACATTGAACAATTTAACATTAGTAAATTCCACATAATTCTTTTTCTATAGAAGACCAGCTGCGGCGAAACTTCAACAAACGAAAAACGTGAGCAAAAGAAATTTCGTGCTAGCGCAAATTATAGTAAGTTTATCGCAAAACAAAATGCGCAATAGGGCGGTAAGGACACGACAAGTTCCTCTATACAATAGCACGTTCGAAGCAAAGTATGTTTTATGCATCCTTACAAATACATATCTCTCTGGGACATTGTTACAGCAAATGAACACCTCACGTTCACCCGGATGTCGCTAATATTCGTAGACCCACACGCCGGCAATGGTATAAATGCGAAGCCTATCATTGCCAACATCGTTCTCTGCCTGTTTTTCCTAAAGAGTAAGGCAGATTCCCGAATAAGCGTTTCGAGTTCCCTTATACATCCGGTTCTGCTGTAGAGGGCTGGCCTCTCGCATCACAAAATGAAGTGCGTCTACGTCTGCTGTCCAATCCAGACTATCTTGCGTGCCCCCAGATTTACCTGGGTGAACACTGCGTCATCACGGCGGCAAGGTGTAGGTTTCCCGGTGCAAGAGAACTGCTACTGCCACTTTTTCTATGAACTATAACTACGACAATTTGCGTGCATTCGTGTACTGCTGCCACGGTCGATTTCCAACGTCCGTCAGCGGCCACTATGGCTAACTTGGAAATGCGACCGTCCTCTTAAGAAATTATAGAAAGACATTACTGCGTCGCTAATTCGACAGCAACAGCGAATGTAGATGTTGTCGGCTTTCCACACGTTGCATAGGCCCGCGGACATGGCGGCGTAAACCGATCGGGGAAGTAAAGTAGCTGCTGAGCGTTGGTTAGCCTTTAGGGAAACAGACTGGCTGGCTAGGTAGGGGCAGAGGTGCAAGGCCAGTCACGGAGGCTATGCTGGCCGCCAGAGGCGTGTAGCTCAGGCTGAAGCGTTGGTTAGATAGACAAATCATAAGTAAACGGAATTCAGGATGCAATAAGGACATCTTACCGGTAACTAGATCGTAGCTTTGTGGAAGCACAGAGGAACGGAACAGCTTGGCTAGGTGCTGCAAGAACTTTTCTCTTTTGGAGAAGACTGAGCGTTCATGGACCTACCGTACCTTCTTTGAAGATGCAGACGAGGCAAAGACAAGTGCACTTTCAAAATCTCTTGCTTTGAGTGATGATATCATACTAGCGGCCAATAGGCTTTAAGCAATTTCTCTGAAGTTATTTGTTGCGAACACCGGAAAGTTATATTCTATAAGTCGCCTGCTTCTCGATTCCACAGACGATGAACCGATACGAACGAACCCCCGAAAAATCGTTCTGACCATGAGATTCTCTATATTCGTGGCAGATTTCTCACTACATTCATAGTCGTTTGACTTTAATCCATGTGCCGGCGGACCCAAAGCAGCCCTTGGATGCAAAGCCCACTTTGGTTCTTCCATCCACGGAGGCGGGCCCTCTATCCTATCGTCATATTCTTCCGTTTTTCGTTCTCAGACACCGCCTACGAAGTTTGCTCGCATTGGCCAAAGTCTAAACAGGTGTGCAAAGATTTGGCGAGAGTCGTACAAGCGTGCCTGCTTCCTGGCGAGGGCTGAAAAACCGGCCGGCGTCCCTTACTCCGGTATGCACAAGTCAACTAGGCGCTAGCGATCTCTATGCACAGCATTGAACCTGTCAGTGCAATTTAAGCAGAACTTGAAGGTGCATAAAGCACCTACTGAAAGCGACCAATAACGGCGATCTTTGAGCGGGAGCCCAGTCCCGATATATGTCGCAACAAAACCTGCTATCAAACAGGTTGAAATCATGTTGCAAATAGCTGTTGCCGGGCGTCAGCTAGAATAAAAAGGGCTTTCTATTACTGATCAATTAGGATAAGAACAAAACAATAGAATCAACACGACACCTCGTCGTACTAACCATGGAAGATATCCAAAAGAAAATCGGCATCACACAAACATAAACAGGTCGGCAGAATACTTGTTAATAGGGTCATCCCGCCCTTCCCTTGACAGAAGAGTGAGCATTCCCTAGATATTTGTCTGCAACTGTCAGACGATCTTCCAGTACATTTTTCCATGTATGGCCATATTCATGTGAACGTAAACCATATCCACCTACCATTGCCGTGTATCCAAGGGTGACGCAGGCTACGGTTTTGCTGCACCAGCACAGATACCGAAAAGCTGTGGCTGGCTCGCTTTTAATTAAGGAGAGGGTCGCATTACAAGCGAAATCTAGCTGGTCTGGTCTCCCGGTCGTGCAAGCCTACAAACAGGCTCTACAAGGCCAGCGACGTCATAGGCGAGTGTAAGATATAATTTGCCATACGCCTGTCTAGCACAGCACAACGTTGGAAAAGAACGACTCTACCCCGTCAGTACTGAGTAAGTAAATAAGAAGGAGGTGGAGTTATTCGTTTCGAGAGAAGAATATTGTGGGGTGATCCTATAACATGGTTTGGTTTTGAAGTCTCTGCGTTTGTTTATTAAATCTCATCGCCGTTAGAGCTTCTCGGTGTCAGTCAGCGTTCCAGTTCAGTCGTTCGCTCGTAATGTTATACTTCGAGTTTGAAGTAGAACGCTTCCCTATGACACACATGACATTTTCAATCAGTCGTCTTTATATTATTTGTTATCATTATTATATTAAGCTAATGATCTATTTAAATTGTTGGGATGTTGATCGCTAATCAAATGCACGCCATGGCATTTGTTGCGCGCGTGAGATTTAGAATCCAAACTATATAATTAGAATAACTTGGCAATGTATAAGATGGATGGTGTGTTAATTACAAGATAGCCACTTAGAGCCTTGGACTACGTTATCAATTGGTGATCTGGGATATATACGTATGTACATACATACGTACAGGCAAACTTTAATTAGATGCTTGTCATAGTGGGTATGCGTAAGAAAAAGCCAATTTCTTACACACCATAAACGCATCACACTGCGGCATCTTTGAAGTTTGAATAACGATCAGCTGTTATCGCTGGACGAACGTCCACTAAGGTAGAAACACGCCCTTTTATGTTTGGAATAGACGATCTACGTTACCTCCAGTTTTTATATGGTATCTGGAACATCTGAGGCGGCGATTCTCAATGGGAGTTTCGATTTAAATGACTTGAAAAATCTACCAAAATGGCTCGACAGGCCATTTATGATACGCCAAAGTTTTTGGCATATGAAATTTATATGTATATATATATATATTTATATATGGAACATTTATAATACATAAAAAAATATCAGTTGTTGTCTAGGTGCCGTCTTGGAACCAACTCGTAGGAGAAAAAATACCGTACTTAGATGCATTCTGTATTGAACACGTGTTGGATAATGATCGAAAAAGTATTCACTGTTTTTAAGCTAACATTGAAGCAGCTACTTTTTATACTTAAATGTTACTAAATTTACTGTGCTACGCTGTTTTTATTAATGATCTCTGGCCATTTTTTTTTTTGTAACACTAAAAGCCTATCACTGTGGAGTTTGTTTTTTAGGCGACACATTATTTATTAGAACAACATTAAGGAAGTCCTGCAGACACCGCAACAGATGATAGCTTGATGGTGCAAGAAGTGCGCTGCGTTGTTATGATGGAAACCAGCGACCTTTCTGATCACTAGTTCCAGATTATTCTCTTCAATGACTTTTTTTCTAGATTTTCTAATTGTTGATAGTAACGGTCCGGATCGATCGTTCTGCCGGATGACGGCATCTCCTTTCCGGTCCCATCAAACACATAGCATCACCTGCCTAAACGTCAGTCCCCGGTTTCGTTGTAGAATATAGAGCCTTTTCTAGCTTTTTCTAAAAGCGACATTATTGTCGTATGTGATATTTTTCATCACCCGTGATCAGTCGCTTTAAAAATCGCTTGATTCCATTTCTGTAGAGCTTCGAATTGGGTCAATACGTTTGTGTCAATTCGTACGTTACCTAACCATCGAACGTAAAACCGTATGCTAGTCAATGCTAAGTTTCTTGGTTATCTTATGGCTACGCAGATATCGGTTTTCCTCTATGTCTTCTATGTTTCATCTTCCTTCACTTGTCGATCACTACAAAAAGCATTTTTCACATCGAAATTTTCAGAGCCAAAGAAACAGAACCGTCTCTAGGCCGCATCTTTTCCAAAAAAGCGCAATTTTTTATAGGTTTGGACGATTTTTGAGAAAATTGTAACGTAGATAATCTTAGCGGGAAGTTACTTATCTTCAAGACACTTCGTCTCAATTGTGGATAAAAATTGCACATCTACTACTGTCGAATCTATGCTTCTAAGTGAGACCACTGCCGACCCAATGCGAGCCATTTAGGGGAAGATGTTGCTTCATAAGACGTATACGAGGCTACGAATGCCGCCTGTCAAGCAGCTAGATTATCCTTGAACGGGTTTCTTGGCCCAATCCAATGAGACTTGGCGTATGCGTTGGGTTTTCTCATTTTAGGAAGTTTTTCACTGTTTAAATTGTACATTGAAATGGACCTTCCAGAAAACAATACTCCGCAGATATTTTTACGCAAAAGCACATAAACAAAAGTACGAAATGACATCAAAATTTTTTTGATGCTGTTTCGGACAGTACTTCTTGCAAACCATTTATTAGCCAGATCGTCTAGCGTAGTAGCTCATTGATCTTCTTCTATAGGGCTCACGTATTTTACCGGCTTTAAAAGGATTACGTCAAGTACAGGGGGAGGAAGCGTAGTATGTACAAATGAATTAGCCACAAGCACTATTCGGAGAACTTGCTCCAGATGTGGCCACTAGTGCCACATATATAAGTAAAATAAGACACAGAGACTTATCTGAAACGTGAATCAATTTAATGTGAATGTATATCCGTATAGCAGAAATCCTAGAACTAATACAAGTGGTTCTCCTTTTTCTGCATCAGTTGGAAGATAATGAAGTTATTTTCACTAGAAGAGCTTTTTTGGCATATGCACATGGATCATTTCTTATCGACTTATATATGACAATATCCAACCATGGGCCGCCCCTAAAGCCTTTGCTAACGCTCATTGTTTTCCAGCTTTCCCAGCGCTCAAAAGTGGACAGGCTAGTCGCGAGCGTTCTTGCTGTAGGCGGTGCTCTATATGAGAAAACCATATACTGCAGCACAATCTGAGTACTAATTGTATTACGCTGTACAGTACTTTATTAATCCTTATATCTGAAAGTAATCTAAGGAGCTCTTAACGAATCGTATACATGTAAATTTGTGATTTGCATAATATAATAAATTATGGCTAGTTTATAATCAATGGCTTGTTTGAGGCAATCGACAGTAGAATACGTTATGCCACCTATCGTCCTTTTTAAGGCATGAATACGAATCATATGAAATTCGGGACAATGTGGAGACTGATGCTATCGCTCAATTCGGTTGTGTTTAATTTAGGTTGCAATTGAAGCGTGGCGATGAACTCGTTCGTTATCACTGTCGTTTAGCACGTCATATACCCATAACCGACTACAAAAGTTCGAAATGTTAGACAGATACCACTGACCCCTTCCAATTTTTGGAGTAACAAAATGCAAAAAAAAAAAGCAAATGCTCCTGATGCTTATTGTAAGAATGGGCATTAGCTTGCACCCGGATCTGCTCGGCATTGCCACAGAAGTTATCCATATTAAATCAGCAGGGGATGCATCGTCTATGCTCCATTTTTTAAGAGCTTCCGTGATCACAAAAACGTGTTCCTCCTGAGGCTCTGAGATGTAGACACCTCCTCTGTGATTTTCAGTCTCCCGATTTCCATTTTGAAATCGGGTGCTCTATTAGTATACTGTTTTATTTATTATATTAAAAGCCTTTTTGTCTAAAGGTTCCATCAGCCATCGACGAGTTCCAACAGCGCTGTCAGTTTTTTCGGCTAAGCTATTGATAATCACTATGCATCTTCCAAAAAATAAAAATTATAAGGTAAATAAAAATAGATCGGAAGCAGACCGACGCACATGGCTCAGGTCTTGAATTATAATTGAGTTGAATGGAGATTACACAGAAAAAACACGACCGCCAGGGGTGATTAGCATGTGCCAAAATCATGTTGAATTCTCGTTTTTCTTCAGGTAGTTTTAGAAACAAGGCATAATAAAAAAATTCCAATTAAAAGTCAACATGCTGCCTGTAGTGGTATTATAAATCTACTTTAACTCAACGTCACTACAGGCTAGGTATCCTCTACCTTTCATTCGGATCGGAGAAATCACATTGGAATAGGAGAAAATCCGCCCAAGTCTCCATACTAAGCAAATTTCGAAAATCAAAGAGAAACTTGACTTTTTATAAGCTTCAACTCGTATTTCTATTCATGTATGACCAATATTTTCTTAGTTAAGTTCTGCTGCTAAAACATGCTCTCAAACTTGTTAAAGGCTACGATCATAAGTTTAATATAGCTCAATATATTTAATATAGTTTTAAAGTTTCTCTTGATACACTTGGTGCACTAGAAGATTCCGAATTTCGCCCGTTTATTTCGACAAAAGCTCGACATAGATGAACTTCAAACGTTGTCAATCAATAGACTCGAAGAAATATAACGAAGACAATTTCGCCTCCTATATGACGCAACTCACATCTCATCACAACTATCATCACAAGGTCATTGCTCGCCGTTAAATATGAGTAAACAATTAAATAATAACCGATATTATTTTTGCGTGGCGTGTACTTTTTTTGACATATTTCTCCCTCGGTGCTGATATCGCATTCAACCACAGTAATATGATATAGAGCGCAACAAATGCGAGAAATATAGTACTCTGATTTTGTTAATATACTGGTCATCTAAGAGGCACCGTCACTGCCCAGATCTACTCGAATCGGCGCGCATATCACTTTTGGAAGCAAAAGCTTCAACGAAGTGTTCCATGGTTACGGCCTTCGACTAATTTAGAAGGCCGGACAAACGATTTACCAGCTTAATAAAAAAAAAAAACCGAAATACATAGGCAAATGATAGGGCTTCTTTCCTTTGCCTCTCCTGACTGAGGAAGTTGAAAGAGAGAAGCCCGATTAACTTTGCAGCGGCTGCAAAATTGACAATCTCTGTGGAACGAGTCCAGTAAGGGAACTTAAGAAAAAAGAATAGTTGAGTATCCCTTTGACATTAAGCAGCAGGCTGCTGCTGTAGAACGCCAGGATGTTCCGTAGCGTGCACCATATTAGCTGTTTAAAATAATTAATTCGATCTAAATAAACAATCTGATCTCTCTTTTTCATCTCCACCGTTAAAAGTTTAATCAATTTCATTATCTGATGCGTTTGTAGGGAACAGAATGGCTGTGAAAATTGGTAATTTTATGGTAGCTATTGTTTTCCGTGATCGAAACCAAATATGTTGTGAGAAAAACTAGCAACCTTAACACTCAATATGGGTTATTTTTGATAATAACAAGGTTTTTAGGTAAGTCTTAACATTGTTCACAAGATTTTTCGGGGCGCACTTATAAAAGGAAAAAATAAAAAAGAAATTTCAAAAATCAAAGATAAAAATAATTTTGAAAATTAAAAAATATAAAAATATACTTAAAGAAGCGTATTTTTTTCTTGCCATAATATTTAAGTTGGAGTGATTTATGGAAGTACCTCGAAATTTTTTAATAATAATTTTGAGACAATTGAAAAAAAATGTCTAGAACGATGGACCAATAGTGTACGTAGACGAGTCCTTAGAGGTCTACACGAACCCTTTAAGCACATAAGCCATTAACCGTAAAGAAATAAGCAACTTTGGAAGACAAGACACCAAAGATAATCCTATGATAATTAAAACGAATACATACAGTTGCTACGCACACAAGTTACTCAAGCGAAAATAGATTTGCTGACAAAAAGCGACTTACTTCTAAGAATCTACAAAAAAAAAAAAAAAAAAAAAAGAGGATGCACATTTTTTATTTCTTGAAAGTAATCGTAAAAGATTGGACTACTTTATTTTAAAGCTAATTCTAAGCTACCCTTGCAATAATTCTGTCTAAAAGCTTATATTTACATACATTGTTTACATAGGCATCTTTAAAATAGGGTATCATGGTCGTCAACATAACCATCAGATGATGCATCGTGACGACACATTTACTTTTCTAGCAATTTTTACATTTCCTAACTTTTGTTAGTAACGAAGTACAATGCGCTAGCTAACCCATGAGTTGCGACAGATTTGTTTTGACGCTTATTACAAATAAATATCAATGAAATATGGCCGGCTATTACTATCAGTATTATTATGTGAGTATAGACATAGCTCAAATGTATGGTATCAAGCACGATGGTAAGGCACAGATGTCTTTGATGATTTTTTACGTTTTTACAATTAAATTCATTGTCGAAATTAACAAAACGGATATTTTTCCATTGCTAGAAATCTACCGCATGTTAGTGAATTGAACAGCTCTTCTGATCTGTACCCTTCTTTAGATGTCTTTCAAGATTAGTAGCTTTGGAATAATTTCCAAAAAGGTCGGATAATACGATATATTTCTCGACTTTCATTCCCAGTATCTCACAAATATTTACTTTTTTTTAACCACACTTGTTAGGCACACAATTTCATTGCCTAGGCATTTTTCAATTAGTATTGTAAATCATAGAATAGTTGCTGAAATACAATTAAACGGATTCTTTTAAGTGTATGGAAAATCAAAAAAAACCATTAAAACAAGTGCATGCAACATCAATATAGTGATCTTCTTTGAAGTAAAAAGCAAATGCCTGTAGCGCGGTAAGATGGTACACACCCTGGGCGCGACAATCATTCGCTTAAGCGCTAAGCCGCTTGCGTCATTTCGCCTTGAATGCGTAACTAGCCTGCTTCTAAAAGCCCCAGTTGGTGTATAATTACTCCCATTCTTCCCATCGGAATCATTCCCATAATTCCAACTATCAAATTTGTGCATGTAACACGCATCAGCATATAAGAGCGAAACAGATTTATGTTACAGTTGTTTTTTTTGACGTCATCAGGAATCTTTAGTGTAAACGGGCAGCAGATCTGGTTTAGAATGCTGAACAATAAAATAATGATTTACTTCACCCCATCTTCATGTTGTGGCAACAGCGAACAATAGAATGAATGTGATTTTTCTATTCACTAGGTAAAGCCAACGCAATTCCACGCATAGTGTAAAATGTTGATGAAATGAATAGAGAACATGCAGCACTTGAACTCTAAAAGAAAGCCCTCCATATATGAAGAGTTCAATCAATCACGCCTAAGTATTCTAGCATTTTTCCAATTCGCTGCAAAATTAGCTACTCTACTTCGGTTACCGGATGCTTTAAATTGACGTAAAAAATTATGTTTATTACTAA
The DNA here is from genome assembly GCF_002532875.2 of Varroa jacobsoni. Lineage (NCBI taxonomy): Eukaryota > Metazoa > Arthropoda > Arachnida > Mesostigmata > Varroidae > Varroa > Varroa jacobsoni. The sequence goes on along the minus strand of NW_019213220.1, from coordinate 116,728 downwards.
AATGCAGTGCATATTATACTATTTAGTCTAAGGCTTTTTGTCCGCTGTCTATTCATATATATCCACTCACAATATACATGTTGAAAGAAAAAAGTGACGATAATGAAGAGTTTGCCCTCACAATGAAATTCAAAGTTATTACGAAAAAAACAACTCGTCCATCTTGGCTTCATCCTAGAACTCTATAATACATTGCAATCATTTATTTAATCTCTACTCCGGGCTAAATTCTTAGATTATTCGTCCATTTGCAGCAGCAGATAACCTACCGCATACACGCGATACAAGTAAATCTTTTCCTTACGTTCATTCTATAACTTCACACTGCAAGTGCCTTTAACTGGTTGTGATATTTATCGTTGTATATTTACATCACTAATAATTTACTGTAAGCACCGATTACTCTTTTTTGTTATCAAAAAATTTGTTCAAAGCAATAATGGGTAGTAAATTTATTTGTCAGGTGAACTGAGGCACAAAGAGTTACTTCACAGGCTAAATTTCGGTTTCATGCGTTGTTCGGTATAGAAAAGCATCCATCTAAGATTGTGTCCTGATCCTTGGAATAAATTATAGATTGTAAGCGAATTCTTTACTTAAGGTGATTTTATTCGTTTCAAGGGTTGCCTGTAGAGTGTTTCTGCTATATGTTCTTTTTCTTTCTTTGTTTCAAATATCTTACTCTCAGAATACCAATAAGCTAGTAGTGCCAGCTATATAGAGCAACGTCGATAATCGATTAATCACCACGATAACGTGCAGTATTACTGCTTCCGTCTATACAAATTCCGATTGATAATTACCTGGCCCTCACCCGCTTAGGATTAGCAGGACTGCTCGTCTCAGAGCGAGTGGCCCTCTTTCGTGACTGCGACGTTGTCATAGCCGGAGATGGAGCAGTTTTGGCCGGCATGGCTGGTGATGCGGTCCGCTTCGTTGATGATGAAGGACTCGAATTGCGGCGGCCAGGATTTGTCGCAGGAGACGCGTTCCTGTTTCGGCTACAACCAGTGGAAGGTGCAGGCGATACATTTCGGGATCGACTACGCCGTCTCGGTGGATCCCTACGTCCGGATGTAGTCGAATCTGGACGCCGACTCTCGCGTCGAGTTTTCAGTGCGGCCTTGGACGATCCTTGTGATGAAGAATCAGGCTTGCTGTTATTGCTATTGCTAGTGCCGTTGTCCTTAGCATTTACCTCCTTCGTTGACTCCTTGCTGTCCTTGTCCTTGCTATCCCTATCTTGCTTATCGTCCGTTGCCGACGAGATGCGTGACCTCTTATCGCCGTGGTCCTTGCGGGCCTCGCTGATCCGCTTCGTTTTTACTGGTTCGCCGTCAGTTTTTGCCTTGACGTCAGCCGTAGTCGTCCGTCGTATGTTACCGGACTCTTTTTTTTGTATATCTTTATTATCATCCTTTCCACTGCTTTTCGTCTCCTTCACCGTACTCCTTCGAGCCTGTTGCTGCTGCTGCTGTTGTTGTTGTTGCGGTTCCTTTTGAGTCTCCTTTTTTTCTCCGTCAAAGCCGACCTTAATTCCGTCCTTTTGGTGATCTCGATCCTTGTCTTTAATGCTGCTACTGGTGGTGGTGCTAGCAGAAGATTTTTTCTCGTTGCCGCCGGCTTCTGGAGCCGGCGTTGTACTTTTCGTAGAACTGGCTGGCGAAGATGATGGCATTGTGTCCTGGAGCATGCAGTCGAGATTCGCCTTGTTCTTGTTCGCTTTATTGGCGAGTGCTGTCGGTACCGGTGAAGCTTTCGCGGGAGTCCAGTCACCTTTGCCAGTTTTCCCGCCGGTAGCTGCCGGTTTTGCCGCGGCAGGTTGCGGTTGACCCCCGTCTTTACCTCTCGTGTCGACTTCAGCTTCGTTTTCCTCATCGCTGTCGTCCTCTTCATCTTCTTCTTCTTGTTCGCTACCGCTGCCTGTTGATGTTATGGCCACCACCGTAGTCGTCGTTGTCGTCGTCGTCGTCGTTGTCGTCGTTGTTGCTGCTGCTGCTGTTGCTGCAGCCGTTTTTTTTTTAGCCGCGATAAGATCACCAAATTCGTCGTCCGGCAGCTCAAAATCACGTACGCGCGAATTGGGAAACGGCGCAATCTCGCTTTTATCAAGCGCTTCGAGATCATACATTTCATCAAGCCGATCCCAGAGAACGCGGGTCGGCATCTCTTTGTTCACGAGACGACAAAATTTGTCGTGAATGAAGAGCATCTGAAAGTGTTTTCCCACGCCGACAGGCTTGTAGCCTACCATAGCCACAAGCAGGCTTAGATCACCACTCTCGCTACTCCAATTGATCGGGCTCTGTTCAGGCATAGTTTCAGACGTTGGCGCACACACTCTTCTTCTCTTTCTACAGCTTCCCTATTTTTATCTCGTTCTTATTAACGATTAGCAGTTTTTTATTTTTCGACGTCTTGCCGCCTTTTTATATTTGTCGATACACGAAAGTCGTGATCGCTTAGTCGCCCTCTGACCGGTTCCTGATGTCACGCACGGGCCTATTTTCTGCGTGCCCACATCACTACGGTATAAAACAGAAGCTATAGTCCACAACCTAAAAATGGAAACAGAGAACAAAAGTTTAACCCCAGACCCATTTTCGCGCCGCTATTTTACGCTGTTCTCGTAGAAGAGTAGCAGAATTTATAAATTCTAAATAAAACGTCATCATACATTAAAAAGAAAAAAAAAAATATATATATATATATATATAACTAGAAAGCAGAGAGTATATATATATATATATATAGTTAAGGCTAAAATTATACCTAAATACTTGGAAATTGTAAGACAAAGAATCGAACAAAGGTGAAAATGAAAGGATACTTATAATATATGCAATGATAGATTAGTCGGCTGCGTGCTAGATTATAAACACAATCGTATCTTTTGCCCCGTACATAGCATTGGTAACTTGCAATTGCGTACACAAGACAGAATCATCGTAAAATAAAGACTACATGGCCAGACTGTGCACGTGAAAGAGCGCAGTTGGTGGGCTTATATCTAGATAAGCAGTTTGAGCAAAAAGGATCGCTTTGCATCCTCGAACGGCACATTTATCTACTATGAGAAGAAAATACGAGAACGTGTAGTATCGTGTCATCGCATACCCGGTTGGCCGTCATG
>NW_019213220.1:61169-113495 GCF_002532875.2 Varroa jacobsoni | reverse complement strand
TACATACAAGATTATCGAACTTTTTTGACACATTTTATTTATGTTAATAAATATATCTATAGAAACTCTAGTATTTTTGTTTCTTTCTGCTGTTAGTTCGTTCGACAGTTACCCTTCATTTTGTTGGCTGGTAGAATATCGTTCTTTAATCCTGTTGAGTAATTAGTCTAGTATCATATTCTTTGTTTTTATACAGGAAACATGTCTCTAGTCCAGTACAAAGTTGAAACACAGTGTATGGACATGTAAACATCACAAATAGACACAGACAGACATCCTGATTTCCTATCAAAGCTTCATCATTATCGGTATGGGCACATCGAAACAAACGCGACATGAACACTCGCTTTCTTACGGACGTGTCGCACTTCCCTTTTTATTAATTTTTCTCTTAATTTTCATTTCAGTTATTCAGTGCCTGCTGTCACTAGCAAATCATAAAAGCAAGCCTAATGCTCTCAATTATGTGGCCATATGGGCCGTTAATCCATGTTCAATTTCCATCATAGTCAATAACTTAGTCCAGTATTTAGAATCTCACTATTTCCTGCCCAAATAATAGCTCGGTCTTGTCGCGGTACGATGTGCTGGCCAAAAAAATCTAATTGAATAGAAATGGTTGAATTAAATTTTTCTCGTACCTTAGAGACTTAACATGATTATATTATCACGCACTTGCGGTACAGGTCAATCACAAGTTAAACAGCTGCACGCCCAGTTATTGGCGCAGGTCGTATGTTTTGTCAATACGTGTACGGCGCCGCGATTTTCTGTCACTGGATATCTTCGTTACGATCCGCATCGGATGCAGATAATGCAAGCCATTAGACCATTCTATCTTCGTGGTTCGGGCATTTGACCCGACAGACTCGCGAGGCAGTGCCGCGTTCGCGATGCGTGAAGTCAGCAAAGAGCGCCGTCATAAATTCTCTCTCAGCCTTTTGCCGTCCTTCTAATAATACCAATTTGTATCATCCAGATCAATGCGGGTATTATTAGTATTCTATCTGTTTGCCTTATACTTTCTTAGGAAAGGAAAAAAAGAGTTACACACGCACTCATTTCTCGTCATCTTTCAAGATGCAGACACTCCCTTCCTCATCACAAATAATCGGGATCTGTACGACCATAATTATTTTCATTAGAAAACACGACTATTCTGTCTCAACAGTCAACTTGAAGTAGAACTACGTATGTTGTCTCCTACTAGGTGCAGATAGTCACGCATTGTTGTGGTAGTTGGTGGTTGTTGTTGTTGTTGTTGTTGCTGCTGTTCTTATCGTTGTAGTAGTAGCCGTTATAACCGTAGTTGTAATTGTTGTTTTTTGTTTGTGGTGGCTATGGTGATTGATTTTTATGTAGGCGCTTAAAGTTTGTTGTTATCATCTATGGTGGCTGGTACGATCAATATATACCCACACAATGTAGGCATTATGTACTTCATGTAGAGACTGGTTCATTGGTATTGTTGCATTTTTTAGTACATGATGTATAATTAATTAGTGTCATTGAGCTATAGTGTAGTCATCGAGTGCCAGCTGCAGACAGAAGTGAGAAAATTTGTAGTTTCAACAAAAGGTCGAAGAGGGGCGATCGGTGCAATGATTTCGACGAAGGAAACGTCTGTTGCTGCTCGAACAGAATATAAATGATTTCGTGTTTTACCTGCTGTACAGAAACTTGGAGACTGTTGTCTGACTTCGGCTCATACCATCTTGCCCTGGCAAAACGCGGCTAATAAAGTCTCGTGTTCTGAATTGGTATAGATAAACCTGCCTAAAATATAGTAAATTTAGGGCTCTTCAAAACTAACACAGTGTTAATGTAATAGTAGCCTATAACAAGCCCTATCGAACCTGGACGTTCTGCTGTAATCGGGTTATCTCAAAGTGTTTCAACTGTATCAGTCCTATAATCGTTGTTGTTGTTGTTGTTTTTTTTTGTTTGAATCGAATTTGTGCAACTGCTTTGATACCGTCGACCTCGTAAGGGTCCATTTCTCTTCGTGTGTCTGTCTGTGTGTAAATATATGTAGTTGTGCATACATGTGTAGCGTGTGACAGCTACTCTGCGTGCAATACAATGTTCGGCTACAAATATCCCTTTACAATACTAATCAATGATCATAATAACTGCAGTCGTCATTTTCTCCCCTGATCAGCGATTTTTTTTCTCTACATTATTTGCCTACCTACAAGATTGACTAGTTAGACTGGGTCGCTTGATTTCCAATTCGACCCGGCGAGCCAAGACTCGACGCGCACGCTCGAGAAAAGTTTAAAAAAACCCGCCACCAGAAAAGGTTATTTGCCCCGAGCCACATTCGTGTAACTCGTTGTTTACTCGTTCTGCAACTCATTTATAACAATTCGACTACGACTCGTCTGAGCAGTGCTAATTATTATCATATTATTATGACCGCCATCATCACACTTATTAATATAATAATTAACTACGTATATGTATCCAGCGATGGCTATATCTGCTTGCCTTAGGAGGAGAGGAAACGTTTTCCTCGAACTGGATTTACGTTTCGGTTTTTTAGCTCATGCGTATCCTTCTGACACGATGCAAACTCCGATGAACTCATCGCTTTATCTATATACTACGGCGCATTATACCATAATATCAATAATTATAACTTCAATTAAAAAGCCCTTTTTCCAACTAATGGAAACAGCAATCAGTAAGAGCGTAGATTAGCGCGAAGTGTATTCTGCTCGAGGGGGGCTGGGCAGACGCCGATTTGGTCTTCGAAAACATTAAAACTTCATCACTTCTTAGCATTCTCTCATAACAAACAATGTTACTAACAATTATAGCGGCATACATTTATTTCATTTACCAATGTGTAGAGCCGTACTGTTTACTCTTGCCAGATACCAAGAAGGGTATTGACCCTTTCTTGGTACCGCTAATTTCTGTCGCTTCCCTTTAAGCAATGATTTAAAACTGTGATTATGGTAATCTCATTAACGGACAATCAACGCTAACGATTGTTTTTTTTTTTCTAGTTTTGATGTAGTCGTCATAGTAACGGCTTTTTGGTGACGCGAATCTCTCGCCACTGTGCCAACGACGGCTTGGAAGAGTCCAACATTGAAAAACAGATCTCAGTCCTAACGAATATCTCATCAACGATACTACCTCAACGTCTGCCAAGTGGTCTTACGTCCCTTAGCGTTATCAACATTTAATTTTGATCTATTCATGGCCACTGTTTTCATTTACCTAGCGATAGCCACCCGAACTCTCAAGGAGGCAGCTTTTGCCGGCAGATTGCCACCGAACACAGCAGAGCGGACACCGCCAAGCTTCGAACCAAACGACAAGTGAGACATCTCGTATAGTACGCAGAGACTACGTAGGCCATAATCCACCATACCGCCTATAATGTCCGCATCTTTTTTTCGGTCGTGGGTGTGGGCGTGTATGTGCGCGTGTGTGTGTGTGTGTGTCTGTGTGTGTGTGTGTGTGTGTGTGTGTGTGTGTGTTATCTGTTTCGTTTCGAGTCATCCTCACTCTTCGCTATATCTAGCCCGGTCTTCAACAATTCTGTATATCCGTCGTGAAATCTACCGTTTAACATTTACCTATACCAACCAATTAACACGTATGTTAAACTTTGCCTCTATTTGCACGTCCTTTACTTCGGACTCGCCTCAAGCCGCTCCCATGTTGCGCAGCCATTCTGTATATATAGCCATTCTATATAATAATCGCAGCTTTCTCTACTTCTACGATAATGCTACTAGTATTATTATTAATTACTATACAATGTTGAATATCGCCGATAAACTTTGAACGTCGACGGAAAATGCACTGTGACTTCAGAGTAAGCTGAGGTTGGGGTTACATTACTGAAAACTCAAGACCGCTGTTTGGGTTGTTATATTTGTTCATGGCGAACTCCTCCTACGCAACTGCCGTGGGTAACACTAGCAGTAAACTGAATTGCTTTTGCCTGTTGTCATCATATTGTGATCATCGTCATAATATATAAGGATTGCTCTAGCTAATTAGATCCTTAACCTATTGTGTTCTTTTTATTTGCATTTGTCTAACTTTATTTGCTCCTTCTCTCATGCCCATATCCCTATCCACATCAAACGCAACTAAGAAGAAACTTAGGTTAACAGTAGTTGAGCTGTTGTTTCAAACTCCTGCCTGTCAGCTTTCTCTGCTGTTTATTTCTTATAATAATTATTATCATTACTATATTATAAGCTTCCTACTATCGTTTTTCTGCGAAAGCTTTTTTTCTGCTTAGATAAAAACAGAACACGTTTGTCTTCCGTCCATCCGTTCACCTGCACGATAACTACTCAAAACGTTCCTCCACTCCATGACTTATCGTTGATTCTCTTTCGCTAGTTTCCGTCTTCAGTACGGCTGCTGTACGAACTCTAGTTCCGACTGTTGCTGGTACCAGGCAGGACACACGTCCATTTTCTTTCGATAGATACTTTGCTTGGCTGGGTTTATCGTCTTGTTCAATACGTCAGAGCGTAGCGCATAAACTCATCTGCTCAGGGTTGATTATAGGTTAATTAGGTCCATTCGCGCCACTCCGCACAAGCGGGTTGCTCATGTAAAAACATTTCCTTGGCCTACAGATTATAGTCTCTTTGGCGCTGTTGTTTGCGGACTCGTTCTTCCTTTTTTTCCTCTCGTTGTTTCTCTGTGCTGCTTCCGCCATCACACCTCAGCAGTCGAAATCCTTTGTAGAAAAATCCATTCTTGCCAAATGTCACTCCTTACATATTGCGGAAATACACACGTGAATCGTCATACGGAAATCGTTTCGTCGGCCGCTCGCTTACCCAAGTTCGGACAAGTTTGCGTCTATCAATTCATATACTAAAATTTGTTATCAGATATCGATTTTGCCCCTGGGCGATGTAGCTTCATTAAATACAGGAAAGCTCATTGGATTGGCAGCATTTTATTTTAGAGTTGCTGTTGTTGCTTGTGCGACTGTCTGACGTTCACTAACGGAGGTCAACCGCTATAGTTCGAACTTCAGATTTTATTACGACTGAAATCGATTTTCACACCGGGGTGCTGATTTGGTCGTTGACCTGCCCCTCCGGATTTCCTATGAGACTTCTTTTCTAGCCACAATTGTTATTATCCTTATTCGTTTTTTTCTCCTTTGTATTATTGTTATTATTATTATTATTATTAATTTTTTTCAGCTAAAAGAACCTCAGTTTCTTAGCGAAGCTCGGTACGGCTTCTTCGTGATTATCGGTAGGGGTCGCTACGACTTATTTACGTTGCCCCTCACCTTTTTGTTTTTTTGAAGCTGTTTAAGCCATCAACATTCGACGACCCTCCCGCTGAAGTTGTAACCGATCCAATTTGTCACCGGGACCGGCCATTTCTTCGTCGTCTTCTAGAGGCTCTTCTTTTACCCGGAATAGCGACTGGGCCTCGGCGAGCTTAGACAGTTCGGACTCAGCGGGCGATGCTAGAGCACGCCCTTGAGGTGAGGGTGCCTCGGACAGTTTCATGTGGTCTACCTCCTGAAAACAGAACAACAGGAAACGGCACAACGAAGTCAACAAAGAGGATACTCAAGTCGATACGCGCGCACACGCACGCTGGCCTTCTCTTACCTACCTATAAATTATTACCCTCGTTTTCTTTATCTATACGAGTAAAAAGTTGAGCGAACAGTTTGTCCTTATCTCACCGACAGGCGATATCTGCGTTGCAGCTATTGCGGCTGCTGGCGCGGCATCGCCAACTTCAGTGCCAATGAACCAAAAACATGCCTGCCCACTTGTTTGGTCCGATTGTTTGTTGAGCGAAAAAATAACCACACAAACATATAAACATATAGCGCTGTACACAGTGCATGTATTTGTCTGTATATACATGAAGGCCCTGACGTACCGTGCGCCATGTCTTTGACCCGCGCATGTATAACGCGACAAACAGCGCCACCCGTGTGCGGCTGGCCTTGGACGTTATTTTCGCTTCGGGAAAGCGTAGCGCAGCGCCTCTTTATATGCGAGGAAGACGACACGATGGCAAATCGTCATCGACGTTCGTATTACGCCTTGATCGCTTGATTGGCCGCTTCATTATGTGATTCAGCTACCAACGATCCCTCCTGGTGCATGAACGACAACGACGACGGTTAAAGGAACAGCAATCACAGCAGCGCCAACGGTCCGTGAGTCTTGAACAGCATTGCGTGAACTTCGCCTCCGCCGCTGCCGGTGACTCTACGGCTACTAACTTTGTTTCGTTTCCAATTCATTAGCTTATGCATGTGATGGCCCATGGTATGGCTGTGTCGTCGGCTATGGCGCTGATCGTCTATGAAGCTAAGGGCTATAGACAGCCTTACTGCTAGTAGTAATGGTGACAACGATCATTTTATCTGGGCAAAGCCAGTCTCGGCAACGATGGCGATAGCAGCAACGGGCCGAGAGGAGGTCATCGGTGGACGTTTGTCAACTGTTGATCGCATACGCTGTCCAACACTGTTCCAGTAACAGGTTCATAAAGACCGACGTTCTTTCGCTTCTGCTGACATGGTTTCAGCGAATAAACAGTCGAAGGAGCGAGTCCAGCCAACGGCTGATGACTTGCATAGAGGGAAAAAGATCGACAAAGTCATTGAAATACATTACGTCGGCTAGCAGCACCAGCGTGGCCCAGTCAATCAGCTATATTTCTGGGTAGTTAGTGATCTCACTGACGTGTTTGAGCGTATTTCTGAAGGCAAACTTGCAGATAGAACTAATGCCCGTCTGCTGCCCCGCAGATGCGTAGCGGTAATGTGGCAACGAGATCAACAGCAGTAGATATAGGAGGGTTGTTGCTAGCAAAACATGGGTAAACCATACAGCCATAAAGTCCATCGAGTTTTTCCAGGAGCGGATAGTGCGCATGTGGTGGATTTCCCTTTGAGAAATTTAGCTCGAAACTGAAGGCACACAAATCTTCTGTTTCATACTTAATAACAAAGAAGGAACTGCCTTATCTCCTAGTCTTATTTGTCCCCTTTGGGACGTTTATTAACGCAGAGCAATGAGGTTATAATTTAACGTAATAGCCGATTCTAGACACGTGAATTTTTAGATTTCAGGTCCAATCCCTTATAACGTGTCGTAATTCTTCTAGACTACATTCTGTTAAAAGTAAACTGGCGTTCCGGTTACTGAAGCGGCAAAGAGCTAAACGAAGAAATGGTGTGGGCCATGTATATGAACTGAGTAAGGTCTGGAGTTTGACAGGTGACCCAATACCTGGATAGCGAAATACGTCGGACCGACCCATTCGAGCGATATGGGATTTATATAGGCAGATAGGAAAAACTGTTATTAGGTGCGCTTTGCGAATTCAACCGACTGTCTTCCTACGGCTAACACTGAACGTACTAGTCACTGGGGGTCCACAAGGATGCGGGATGATCCACTGATCAACTGTACGAGGATCTGACGAACAATGCACGTCGGATGGCGAAAGACGGCGTTGAGGCTGTGGAGCTGATAGATTTCCGTCACACAGAGTTCGGTTGGAGATCAACAAGCAACGTTCGAACGTTAAACTAACGCGACATACCGTTAGTAGTTTGCTTTTTCTGATCATCAAGTGTGATCTATTTACTATTTAACTTTAATTATTAAAGTTATAGGATATATTTATACATATATGCAGAAGGGCAAACTAGGAGACTGGAACAAACATCAAGCGAACGAGAGCCATGTCTCTTGTGGCAAGGTATCAATCAACAAATTGCTCTTGACCTTATTAATTAGCCTCAGTAAAGGTCTGACTACGCTCACTGAGCTCACGTTTTGAGACGTTCTCTTCGAACACGCTGTCAGCATCAACGACACGGGAAGAGTCAAGCGTAGATACAATCGGATCAGTTCCTCTACTAGTTCATCACTCAATTAATGTTTTTTTATATCTTCTATAATTATATCGCGAGATAGTGTAACTATGTACCACTTCCTTCTGATATACGGCAGCGGCGTCGTGCCTTAGTGGCGTCTATTTGTTCCCTGTCCCGACAACACCGTCATGGGCGCTGTGAGTTGAACCGCGTTCCCGGGCCGCTATCGACGATATCTTTTCGTCTGGCAGCTTCAAATCGGCATCGTCACGACAGACGAGCTGATCTAAACAAAGCGACCAATCCAGTAACTAGGTAACAGTATCAGCAGGCAGTAGCCGTCTGGTGATCGGCAACTCAGCCAGGAGATAGCCGGACAACGTATCAATGTATTATAATCGCAGCTATTGCTACGCAGAAGCGAATCGTCGCCGGGTCGAGCTAATGACGGCTGTCGTTGTTAGACGAAGGGGTGAGCTTTAACGAGTGCAGTAGTAACGACAATAGTAACAACAACGAGATCAATGCTTGACTAGTTAACACGATGGCGGCCGCCGGATGAGTATCTAACATCTGACAAGTACGCCGAAGGATCATTGCAATACCGGCAGCATTTTCCAGTGCTCCGTAGTCTATGGATAGCAACAACGTTTTGTATACGACTTCGAATGTGGGCAAGGCATTAAAACCCAGCGGGACAGAGTCCACAGCTGTATGGAACTCCCTGCTGGCAGCCCCAGAGAGATGCCAATTATATATCAGTTAACACCAACGAAAGCGGCACTTGTTGTTGTTGTGTGGTCAAAACGCGTTTACTCGCCCATATATAATGTAATAGACATTCTATAGCAGATAAAGAGGGTGCGCGTATCACTAGATATTGCTAATAACATTGTCAGGTGACGCCACCAGGTAGGCTAGACGGTGACGCGCGTTAAGGACGCGGCGAAGTTGGCAGTCGATGTATTGTGGTTGACATTCTGCTGGGACCTTTGTTGCTACGCGTGTAACAACGATTATGATTGTGAGCGGTGGATCTTCGACGCAAGCAAAAGGTCTGTACAAAGAAAGTATAAGGAATCAGCACGAATTAGGCATCTAATAATAAGCCAGAAGTATAGTAACTGTGCTAAAGAAGTGTCAAGGCTAACTTAGCCTAGTGTAGAGTTAGGGATAACACCTTGTTTTCGTGGTATTTCTCTATGACCTGTTCCACCGGTAAGTTGCTATCGCCGACAGGTACAGGGGCGATAGGTATGGGCCTGGAGAAAACTACTAGTTGCGAACAGACTGTAGACAACATAAGGTAAAATATAGTAAAATTCGATAATGAAGTAAATTATCGAAGGGGTAACCGCAAAGCAGAAAGGTTTCTTTTTTTGTTATTGCTGCGTGATTTGTCTTTCGTCGCTAACGTTTATTTAATGGATGATGACGTCATCTTGATGACCTGACGTAATCAGGCCCAACCGACCTTTTCCAGTTGCCTCTTCTGACGCGCTAGATGGTCCACTAGCTGTTGATAACCGTAAACCATTCTCGATGCTTCGACGAGAATGTCGTTGCAAGCCTTTGCGTTGAGATTATGCTGCTCCAGCACTCGCCGTAAGCCCGACATGTCGCTGGCCTGATACAGAAACGCCGGCGAATACGGCTGCTCATCGAGTTCAGCACCTGAAATAAGACGATCGCCACGGATACAACAGAAGCAGCATAAACAGTACAAAACAAAGCCGTGTTAACTATAGACGAAGTATTACAAAATACAGTATAATATAGATGTTAACTCCAATAATAATAACTAACGTAAACAATCAGAAATATATTCCTACTAACGTATATATGCATAGATAGGGTATAGAATGGGGCCAAAGTCTCGTGACATTTAAAAAACCGCTTATAAAAAAAATACACATACAAGTTTCAGCCTGGATATACTTACTTGTGTTTACTGATACTATGATTATTATTGATATTTTTACACAAAGCGGGTATGCTGTACGATGTAATGAAGGTAAGAATGATGAATTTCACTTGAAACACCCGAGCTTTTGATTCGCGTGGCCCTAATAGATTTGACCTCGTTGTCGGTGGTGAGGACAGTATTCCACAACTGCATGTGCCATGATTACCGACCCGATATTTGAAATAAGCCAACATATTTTTACTATAAAAAACGTTTTTTTTTTTTTTTTTTTTACCTTAGCTATCAGTAACTTCAGCGCTTAATCTAAATCGATTCTGCGTTAGCCACTGTGGCCTATCCTATCACTTACGTCACTGTTAAGGGCGTATTTTTCCAAAAAAGACTTGCGAGACGGCCAGATTTGATCCATGGGCTACATGGGAAATTCTTTAACGGAAATACGTCGGTAACCATTTGGCGACTCAGGTTCGATATTGAATCGCGCCTTAACGTGTACACATCAGAGAAACCATCGTAATCTGCTTGTTTTGTTATAATATATAAGAACTGGACGGGTTATAGTTGTATTTGGGTTAATCAAGTATTTTTTTTTGCTTTTCTGTTGATTAGTGTTACTATACTCTAATACGCCTTGCAACGTTAGTTCGTGATTTGTCGTACCTTAAAAACAAGTTACTTCCAATACTGAAGTTATTAGGCGCTACTGCAGACCGATGGGTTCCAGCATGAAACGAAACCCTGTGTCAATACGAAATTCGAACCTAAGCAGAATCTTAGAAAGTTACCCATTAAGATACTACGTGGGTATTATACTGATCGTATATATATATATATATATATAGCATTTAAGGTGAAGGGCTATTTTTTGTAGCGGGCAGGCGTTCATATCGTATGTTTCATACTAGAAAAACTATTTTTCTCTTGAATAACAGTAAACTCATGGCGAAAAATGATGCGAAATTTAAGCATAATTTGCCTATCATCAGTCTGTTTGGGTTAAACGAGTAATCACCAGATACAAAGAAGCAAGGTATTAACAAGTATTCCAACAACCATAAAAAAAAAAGGTTGCAGGCCACCACTAACCCTACCACGATGATTTTTGCTACCCTATTATTTTCACTACCAATCGCCTGGCTTACTCTCATAACCATTGAGAGAATGTAAGATTATTGCTATCAATGATCATTGCAGAAAATGGTACGGCTATGCACTGCTACTGTTTACGACAAGCGTTCTCAACTATCATATTGACTAACATTTCGGTATCAGACCCACAAGGCCATGATGCATTTGTTGACAAGCCCAATGCGAGACACCCAGTAGCCCATCACTAAGCGAACATACGATAGCGAAAAATCTAGCGGAACCATCCCAAACAAGAATTTATTCTACAGAGCTTCGCCTGTTGCGTTTCTTGACGTTGTCGCTGCCCCGGCGGCGGTAGCTGGGCCGCACCGCCATTATTACTATTGCCAGTCACTAAGTGACGAATGCTGGAAATAAAGCGAAAACGCGATGAACGTCAGGATCGTTGACAGAGTCTGTCTGGCTTCATGTCCGTACTAGCGAACATCGCAGACCGACACAATAGTCAAGTGCAGTGGTTTCGGACTTAGCCTGGTTAAGACGGTCCTGCTAAAAATAGCAGCGCTGAGAAGGAACAACAACCGTCAAAGTGCCATCAGCTGGACTCTGCAGGCTATCGCGGCCATCGCAGTTCTCTACGTTGAGCTTTATAGTTGTTGACGCAACGCAAAACACCCAGTAGCCCGCTGTGTTATGCTAGAATTATTGATAGCAGCAGAATCGGGATCGGGGCCTATGGTGTTCCTCAAGGTTGTCCGCCCGCCGCTTACCTTCGTCTGGGCACTTTTTTGGTCTGCGAGTACATCTTTAACGTGCGCTTAGATTACTGTGAAGGAATTAGTCATCTAGTTAGTTACCTAAAGGGCCAGAGTTGGCCTTCGCCAGAAGCAAACATGCCACCATATATACTCCCTATGAGTGCGCTTGACGCAGCTGCTTGCGTCGGCTTCCGACTGCTAAACGTCGCGCGGCTTTGATTGGACTAAGCTAGAAGTTCTTGCCAACTGGTGGCCGCTCTGGTCTTTTGGGCATGGCAATCGGTCGCTTCACTCATTGCGGCTGGCCGTAGCATTAATATAGCTAGCTGAAGGTCTCATAATGGAAGGACATGAGGCAGGAAGGCAACCCATGATGCCGTGAAGAGTAGCAACATCACCAATCAACCAATGATTAGTTTACGGCCGACCACCAGCTCCGATTGAACGGCGATGGCTAGAAAGTGTCTGTGATTCGAACTGCAGACTCATACATACGATTGCTGTCCATAATAACAGTAATCACGCTGGATTATTCTTATTGATGATATGATTAGTTTTGCACTAGAATGCAAAAGGTCGCTGATAAACTGGTACAGACTCGTAGTCAAACAGGTTATCTAGACCAACTAGCAAACATAAGTGACAATAAAAGTGGCGGCGGTAGTGGTAAGGCCAATGGCAGGACAGACAATGAAATCCCCCCGAAATCTTTAGTAGAGCGAAGAGATCTTCGTTGGGCGACTGTAATGAAGGAGATGATGTTCGCGGTGAACTCTATTTTTATCGTTTTAGTGTTATTATAACCGTCCGGTTGACTGAGCACCGCACCGCATGCGAGCCTACCTGCCACTGTGGGGACCCTGTTCGTTACATCAAGCAAACAGCTGATACGGTCATGACAACAGATTACGTGCTACAGGATATTCAGTACGTACTTGATAGCGATTGCTGCAGTTATGGATGGTGTTTGCCATTTATCGCAATTACAACAAACAAACAAACAAAAGGGTTGAGCTATAGGTTTCCCATTTCAATTAGGCCAATGTGATCGGTTAACAAATGCTGGCGTCCTCGAGAACGTTTCTTTTTCGTCACTTCCGATCACCCTGTATAGTACATGTGTATCTGACGACCACCATCAGGATCTTTTCTGACACCTTCAATATAACTACAGCCGTAGCTATCTATGGCAGCTGTGTTGAGCTCTTGTCATAGGCTAGAGCTAACAATCGCTAACAGGAAAGGGCCAGCCAAAAAGCTAGACGAGTTAAATGGTCCCGCTCAAATACACGCTTTGAGTATGAACTGCACAACCTAGCGTGTACCCGATAAAGGTTTTCACCTAGGCTAGTGGCTGCAAAAATAACAACGGCAGACGGATAGCAGCCTTGTTGCGATGTAGCAGCTTCTGCCTGGGCCAAACGGCGTTGGTCCCAGGACCAGCACACAACTATGAGCAGCCCTGTAGGTTGATCATTAAATTCATTATAACGCAGACCTCGTCAGCTCTGCTTGATTTGTTGAGCCACGGGCGTGGCAGCATCTTTGTCGTGGTTTAACCACCGCCCCCCATAGGAAAGGTAAAACAGTATATTCTGCAACAAGGTTCCTCGTTTTCCGCATGTCTATCGGACGCCGTCGTCACGATAAACGTTATTACCTCTACTAGCTTTATCACAAAGACGCAAGAAGAAAACTCGACACAGATGCCGCTGCGAATCGCCCGACGCAAAATCATACTAGCTTAGTTAAGCACAAGGAGCAGCTAAATACATGAAGTTTTGATATACGTTTCAATTTGTCCACTGCGTTCTATACAAGCAACAAAGAGACTATACTGATAGGTAACAGTTGTTCCAAGGCGACTTAAACCTGGCTTGCAGCGATGACGGTGGAACCTAAGATCGCACGAGCTTTAGGTCCGATGGGTTCCGTTAGATATCCCATCAGACGGCTGGCTCCCAGCATGAAACGAAGTGTTTCGAGGTTCGAATTCGAGCCCAAAATACCGCGTGATGGTGGCACCACCTGCATCGGTCCGCTTAGTCTAATCGATGTGATACGTGCTATCGCTGACTATTTTTGTGTTGAAGTTCACTTGTTCTTATTTCAAATGTAGATTTGACTCTTCCAGATGACCTCTCTATCTCTTTGCGGCTCAACATGGCCGCCATATGCCAAGAATGACTCTATGGACTACTATGGCCTCGTTGGTGGTGGCTGGGCAGCAATGAAAACAATCCAACCACGCCCACTTGGTGGCACTTTTGGCGTCACATGGAAAAAGGGGTCGATAGGGGATGTCAACTTAATTCGCGCGTGGACACAGAGTCGCATCTTAAAGATCTTGGGAAGAACCCTAGAGGGTTCTTTTTTTACCCTAGAGGGTAGCAACCCATTTAAGGGCAGATTCAATTCGGTTTCTGTTGAAGTTCAGGAGCAGTGACGAATTTGCCCGGTCCCGGTTCAATCAGTAACTTGCTCTTGAATCTAATGCGAAATGATTCATAGGTACCTAGGTGAATTCATTACTCCATTTTGATTGGACGCGGACGGAGACTCAAAATCTTCGCTGGATGGTGCACTTTGCGTTGAGCCGCACGTACCGCAGGTATTCCATCCATCTTAGCCACACAAGTTAATCATCCCAGGAACAGGCTGTAAAGCTTCCAAAATAGTGGCGTCACGATAAGGCGTCGTTATCTAAAGGTATCGTTACGAGATTCGCAGATGTCCATCTAAGGAAGCTGCCTTTAAGCTCAGATTATTTCATGTATATTTATAAAAGCAACACAGACGATGCCGACCCCTGTAGACGCAGGCTACAATGAACAAATGATAATTACTGGATGAACTCTATAGGTTGGATAGTGCCATTGTCGAATGATAAGGGCGACGGACTGCAAAACGACGATGTTGACAATAAACAGGAAGTCCCTTCTCCAAGAAATGTTTACTTCGTGTATCCCTGCTTGCATTTTTCTTCTCTACCGTTATCATGATAGCATTACTACGGCATATGATTTATAAATACGAGCCCATGTTCGTATTTCAAGCGCAAGACAATTCCCGCTTCGCTGTGGTCGATTCTTCTAAAAAACGAGACTTATCGGCGCTTTATGAAATTCATTACCGAGTTTATCTCTTTGTCTACCTAGCGTACGAGAGTCGAGGGAGTTGCTGCCGCTTGAGATTGGTCTGTCTGTCGTTGAAGCGTCAGAAGGGGGTGCAATTTGTATAAGGTAGATTTAGCTTGGGTGACACTGTGTGTCCTCGATACCTGTGGATCTGTACTATCGGATCTCTGCTTGCGATTTGGTGACACGCGGCGGACGATACAACGACAACGATGTGTTTTTTAATACGACTTGGGGGGTATATGACAGTAAGGCCTGTGAAAACGGCAACTCGGACAGCATAAAAGAGATTTATAATAAATAACGACATGATTGTGTGTTTAACTTTATGGTGGAATGTATATTTAGTTTTCTAGTTAGCTCACAAGAGGGAGTAACTATAGTTAAATAAGCTGCCTTTAAGTTTTTTACTTTTGTTGGGCTTGCAAGCCAAACACGCAGCTACGGCTGTTATCTTGCATATATATATATTGTATATATATATGTATTATTTACAATGCAGAATGCCATCACACACGTACACTTTGCCCCCGACACCTAATGCTAAATGTTTCAAAATTAATGAGCAAAATCTGCAAAATGAGCAAAACCGACTGGATTTATTTCTCGTTGGTTGCGGATAAAGGTGATCGAAAACCACTTCGCCCGAACTAGAGTAAAGGGATCGTTTGAAAAGGGAAAAGTTTTAAGCCTGTGAGCGGTGGAAGGACTTACAGGCCACTGTGTATGGTAGCATCCTCATAAGGCTTGTCAAGCTTGCACTCGAATATAATCAAATAGTAGCATTTTACGTCCATTTCGTATTTCACGCAGAGAACTCGCAGATCATTAGATGAAATATATTACTGCAACCTAACACCTTCGTGCCCAATATTCTCTGACAGAATGAGTCTCAACACGAAAAAAAAACAAAGTTCTTAATAACTTAACGTAGATGATACTAAGATACAGGTAGGAAAGGCTAAGGCACATGTTGTCATAAAACGGGCCTGACTAGATACGATTTAGCTATACAGTTAGGAAGGTCTGTACGAGACGATTTAGCTATACAGTTAGGAAGGTCTGTACGAGTTCTTCGTATGAGCATATCTTTAGATGGAGGGCAAGGCCACGCTATGTCTATATAAATATTCAAGTGGGATCGTTCTAGATCCAGCTATTCGACGGTGGCTAAGACAGCCACCGCCCAACTATCGAGAAAATGAGCCAGCAAACCACCAAGTATAACTTAGCTGAGATGCAAAAGCCCGCGAAAAGAGCGACCTGGAGGCCGAATTCTGCCCGCCTATTTCTTCCTGCCTTTCTGTGTCTGGAGCTTGGCTACTCGAACTGCTTTAGAGGAGGCGGGTTAGACCCGCTAAGAGAAAAGCCTTGGTTGCTGCACGCTTTCTAGTCCATCCTACCGTTTCCCTAAACAGCAAGGCCACACGTTGACCACTGCCGTACGTCGCTGCCGACTCCACGATTTGCCCAAGCAATAACTGTGTGAAGGGAACCAGCTTAATGAAACTTCCCATAAAACCATTAAACAGCTATAGCAACGACAGGAAAACGCCATTATACTGTATAAGTCTAGTAAAAATCGTTGCTTGTATCGACTGTATGCATACATATACCATATGAAAATACAATATATGAGCTGCCATAAAAAGGTTCTAATGCTAGCAAAGCTTATCTTAATGGAGCAGGAATTATAGCGATAGTGCAACGCCTTACATATATGTATGTAGGCTAGCTGGCTCGTTTCTAAACTGGAGATAGGCCGATCATTGTCCTCGTTATAGAAACCTATCATGTATTGATTTCCGTACGGAACTGCATTTTTATTTGCTCGAGACGTACTAGTGACGGCGACATAACAAAATAGGCGAAGTCAATTTAATTATTGCATAAGCCATAGACGACTATATCATGTAGTAGTTACTTACCATTAATGAATCAATTCGAGACATCCTTTTTGCTAATAAACGCTTCCAATTTCAGGTCCGGAACCATCGTTGAGCATTGGAAACGGCTTATTCCAGTATAAAACTGAGAGTATCTATAGCCAGTTCCAAACCTAGCCCATTTTAGATGCCCTTAAGCTTAGTAAACAAGCACGTCATCACCGCTCCAACTCCAGAGCCTTTTGCTACTCTGGGATAACGAGACCTTTCAATAATGCGTGGATATTGTTAGGCCAAGATCTGTATGGCCGGCACCTGATCGCCGGTTGCGCCGCTAAAGGTCCACTAGGTGATCCACTTTCGGCGGTCTCCCTTTAGTCATAGCAACTTACAACTATCTCAGAAATGTAAAATGTTGTACGGCAGCGTTAATTACTGGTCAGCGATGGACCGATTGAATATGCGACGCTTTCATTTTGTACACTGACATACGTCAACCTTCAACGACTGGTACGGCCAGCGCTATCGTTACAACAAACAAATAGAAAATCTATTGAATTGTTCGTCCCGGTACTGATATCCTGCACGTTTGCCTCCGTCATTTTAAGCTGTTAGATTTACCTACTTAAACAAAGCAGGAAAAACTGCTTTTCCCGCACTTGAAAGATAAATATGAAAAAAATATACAAGGGGGCGGGGTGGAGGTAGAGGTGTTGGCGATCAGACGCGTCCATTGAATTTGAAAACGTAATCACGAAGACACCTGGTTGCTAGTCTTTCCCTTCCTTTCCGGCCTAAATGGCCTGCCATGGAATATACGGTAGAGAACATCGCTTTTTCTTCCTTGATCCTTTTGATTGGCATGCCGTTAATCACTACGAGAGGTGCAATTCATGCTTACCGGACATGCTGCTAACAGTCGACGTCGAAGAGAGGGCGTCTTCTGTCGAATCCAAGGAGTTGGAGTGGCCATTCGCAAGGCGTCGATGTGTCCGCGACCCAACGCCGAATGCATGTAATGAGTTTGGCGCTGTTAAGCCTGATAGCTTGGAGGCGGTGACTGTAGCCGTGTTTGGCGGAATAGCTGAGGCTGTGCCGGTTAGCATCCCGCACAGTCCTGTTTGCCACGGTTTGAACGCGGATGACCTGAACGACAAAAAGCAATGAAAGTTACAAAATTGTTATATGCATTTGATAGCCTTCGCTTAGCAAACGACAGCGTTATAAAATATTCACGAAGTTGATGTAGATGATGGAAGTGATCCGATGAGGAGCCTTAAACATCGACGTTGCCAGCCTTTCACTACCTAGAGCAAGACGTGCCAGTCTGTACCGTGTCAGCGTAGCTTACTCTATCGTGCGCTGCGCCTAACACGACAGACGGGCTCTAACGTGCTCGTGATGTAGCGTCTGGGACATATCGATTTGGACTCTTCTGGAGTTGCCGATAAATTCACTAGAACATGTCCTACACCTATTCTAACTTATTTCCCGCTATCCATAGAGCTGCTCGCCTTTGTAGGCTTTCAATCGAAAGCACGGAATTCACCATAGCCCTTCGATTTGACTTCAACTCCGCTTATTTAACCTGGCCTACCCATAAATGACTCCTAGTTTTCGCTAGGCCGGTTAGTTCGAGCGGTTTCTGCTATGACTAAGAAGAACAAGTCGTGCTCCGGTGAAGCCTGGGCGGACTAAGTTTGCCAATGGACACGGAATTCTCCGCTTTGCCCTGACACACACTGACTATGTTCCTCCAACTGCCGGATAACGTTTTCGCATTGCCAGGTTGTATTTTGGCTGTGAAATGATCATTCCTGGCTTCCCAATGGTACAAGAGACAATAATGTAGGATAACGTAGGTGTACGGATGATTCGAGGCATCGTAAAGCAATACTATATAGATACTATCTGGGTAATTGTGCCCTTCTAGTGTTTACGCAATATAATATTGTGGGTCGAGAACGCTTTTGCGTTATGATAAAGAATGCAGTTATTATATATATATTAATTATAATAACAACAACAACAATGATCCACGAAACACAGAAACACGTTATGATGCGTATATTTTTAAATAAGAGAAAATATTAAGTATATTTGTTTTTCAATGCGATTTAACACAATCGTCCCCTTATTTCCAGTGTCCACTAGCAGGCACTAGATCAACGGCCGCACAGTATTATACGAAAATCGAATCTTTGATACGGTCCAAATGAATGGCCTTTGATAATAACAGCAACTGGGGAATCGACCTGGTTTTCGGCGCCATTCTAGGATGCATCTGTTTTTGACCATTGTTGAGAATTCACACGTTTCGCTGACATGGTGAACTTTTTGATTGTTGCAACCTGCCCCTGTACAGCTGACGTAATCAAGCTAGAACAGTTAGTGACCTCACCAACCTGTAGGTTAGTTTTTGCGGTAAACAAATCGCAACTTTATCTATATGTATCTAAGAGCGGCCGGCCGGACGGTCCATTTTCTAATGCTAGTTGGAGCTGAACAATTAATTCGTGATACTTTGTTTGAATCTTTCATTGAGCAACGATTTTGGCTTTGTTTGTTGTAACGAACAGAGCAGTCGCCGCTAAAATAGACGTGTTAAAACAGGTGACCTTTAATAAGTGCTATTTCTGTTTATCGACAATACTTAATGCTGAAAGTGATGCATCGTAAGTTAGGTACTTCGTAGCAAAACACCTTCACTTTTAATTATATCAATCTGTAGTGGATACTCCGGGTCATCAATTCGTCTATAATAGGAAATGCCCTAGAAGCTACTTCGTCTTGTCACAATGTTTACACCGAATAGTCAAGAGAACTGGACTTGAACCTTTCGGACACTTGAAGAACAAGCAAATGAACCTTGTACTCCGAAGCATAACTTATTATTGTCTATGTCGTTCGGTTCAATGAGAGTCCATGTCCCCTAGATATACACGATAAAATAGGCGTCAAGGATACAGTAATAATGATTTTGATTGAATGGTCACTAGTAATTTTAATAAGGCATGAGTTGCTTCCGTACCTAGCCGTTGCGGCGGCTGCCCACTGATACCAAACGGCTGGGTCGAGTCCAAGCGCAGCAAGCGGATGCTGATGTAGCGCGGTACCAGCCACCGGGGTTCCGGATGCCGTGAAACTAATCGGTGACGCAGGCGACAGCGAAGGACAGGCGGCGTCATCTGAGCGGACCTTTTTCGGTGTCGGTCGATCGTTGTCATCGTCTTCGTTGTTGTCGACGTCGTCTTCAGGAGGCGCCGGAGACACTGGCGAGGTCGGCGCAGCGCCGACGGTCACAACAACCCCACCGATATTTGTGTTGACAGGCTCGCACGATGCCGTCCTCTCCTTGCCTTGCGCCTCGATGCCGGGACTCGACGAACACTGAAATCGACCGAGATGAGAAGAAGGCAAACATATTAGCTAAATTATTGCTAGTGTTGAATCAGTTAGCGCCCTCCGCATCACGCAAATGAGGTTTAATTTAATTTTTACATAATCACAAACACGCACGCATTCGCGCGCGGACGTGCCGCTTCTCAAAGCTGTGCGACAGGAACATTGAATATGCACTGATAGATGTTTCCGACCGAGAAGTAGCACCAAACGTTCGGTAGTGTCTTTGAGGAAAACAACACCAGTTAGTGTTGAAAATAGGGCATAGGCTAGTAGAAGGCCCTGATAGTGCAGACGTAACGTATAGCGTTGCTGTTGCTGATACTGCTGGATTTTCGTTCGTCATATGACTTGTCCATCTCGGACCTCGTTGCGGAATTAAGGCGGCAGTGTGTAATAGTAAGGAAGCCGTATTGCGGAAGTGATATCAGCTGCATCTTCTGTTCATGTAGCTGTTTTGGCGGAGTGCTGGTACGTTCTTGTGACGATCTGATAGCGGAGACAGGAAAGCTGCCCATCTATAGGCGTTGTTTACTGCATCGGAACACAGTCGCTTATTTTGTTAAAGCACACAGCGTGGCGCACACCGAATTCGATACAAGGCCGTTGACTAATAAAAATGATAATTAAAAAACCCCTTGCCGAAAGACCTTGCTTACCCACGACCCCCCGTTAGCACAATACCAATAACAGCTTTAAAACTAACATTATTCTATGGTGATCGAGCAAGTTACTATATACGAGCATTTCTAAAAAAGAAGACGCTAGCTAGCCAATGTGCAATCTTTTGTACCGTGTCGCATCGACCCGTCTTCTTGAATATTAATGACAATGATATCATTCGAAAAAGCAGTCGCTTCTGCCAATAACTAACAGTTTAATCAATTTTATGTCACCAGTCCAGCGTTGGCAAACGATCGCGCGCCTGAAATGTCACTTTTGGATAGCATTTCAAGCCATCGAGCACTCGCTGTAGTTAGCTTTAAACAATACAGAGTATGTGTAACAGTCAATGAGCAGACTAATTTCTATATTATGCTTGTCAGACCCCGCTGGATAGTGAGAGCTTCGAAAGACTATTTCAAAAACAAAGCACGCCAAGCAGTCAACTCTGAGTGAAACAGCGAATGATACCTGTTAAATACGAACGAATACCTATGCGATAGACCCGCTATCTGAGCATCATGTAAGTCATTCGAACTTAATTCGACGCTGAACTGGTACACCTAGAAACAAAAAGGCGAAGACGTATTTAGACACTATTGAAATGCTCTCACCGTCTGTGAGCTACATAGGCTGGTGGGCGGCTCAACGCGGTGAGGTGGACATCAAGTTTCCCTTTTGTTTCAACACTTTACTTTCAATATACAATAACAACAGGAGCAGCAGTAGCTAACAAAATACATCCAATAGTATAAAAAGCAGCGGGCGCACGCTGTCAAGAACAAGGGCAGCGTCAAACTGCGAATACCGTCGAAAACTTGACGGGCGCCAGTCAGACGCGCCTGCCGCCGCCGTAACAGGCGTGCCGTTGCAGCATCGACACCAAATCAGAAGCGATTCCGGCTGATGGCAGTACGAGCAAGCGCAGCTCGTCCATGGCATAGCCGATAATGCAGAGTTATCACCGATGCTAAGCGCAAGACGGACGATTGCGATTAGTCCGTTTTCTGCCACGACTAGTTTGCTACGCTATTCATTTTAGAGGCGAACACGACGCGACGCTTCGACGCCAATAGTAGTAGCACTAAAATATAATTAAATCTCGTCTCTTTTTTTCGCGGTCATTTGTTCGTTTTTGCGGTCGTTTTTTGCTATCCGGGACAACAACCCCTTACCACTGGGCTGGGCCGAGTGCACCAGGTCGCCCAGTTGTTTCTCAATATCGGCGTCGGCAACGACCGCAGTAGCATCGCCGCCACCCGGAATCGACATTTACGCTGGTTTGGGCGCCGCCGCGCACGTCGAAAAAGGACCGACACTTCACACAGTTAATGGCAAGGCTACCGAACTGTTAAGGCCTGGCGCTAAAATCCATCCGCCATTTGTATGCAACGTGGTATTATACTTCATATTTGTGTCCGTCGCCGTGCGCGCGTCCGTGCTTATGTGTTCGCGATTATTTAACAAAGAAAGAAAGAAAAAAGGCGATATCTGCCATCAGTATCAGGTTCGTCGTAGTCGTCATCGGCGAGCCGTGCGATTAACAGCTGTCGGCTTCACGATGTTCGTCAGCGCTTTGCTTTGGACCGAATCACAGACTGATAGGCAACGCGATGGGGAACCGGCATCGCGAACGCGAAAAGCCGGTAGAGACTAGCATGGCTGCCGATGATCTTCTTGATGCTATTATTGGCGCCATCATTGTTGGTTCGGACCGCAGCGGTTATTGAAGTCAATAGACGAAACGATGATGCCAGCAGCATTCAGCAATGCTGAACGTTGCTACACGCTTGCGTTATGAGGAAACTGAGACAAAAACGTCGGCAGTAGCCACCGAAACGAGCCACTTGTTTTGGGATTAGCTATACGCTAGTGATGACACACTCGAACAACTATGTACGTCCTACTGTGTGGAGGAAAGTAGGAACCCTACAGAGGAAAGAGGAGCGATAATACATGGAATAGCTTACGTTCATAGCTATCCATATCGAGTCACTGTAGTCGCGGGAGAAGCCGTAGAAATAACAGCGATAGAGATCCTAGAGTAGTTGTGCAACACCATTGCGCGATACGTAGCTGAAACCTCTGAGTTTTGGTCAACGATAACAGCATATGCACGAGTTGTCTATGTCACAGCAATGGCAGGAGCTGCTTGGATACGTCACATATTGGCGACACGCTATTTATCCGGTGATGATGATGACCGGCGTCACCTAACCCTGATTAGACCGTTTTCGGTTATGGCGCCGTTATTACTATAGTTGACTAACAGCAGCAGCAGCATCAGCAGCACCAGCAGCAGTAATAAGTTTTTTGTGATCCTTTGGTTTTTCAACGATCTTACCCAACATCTATGTCTATCGTTAGAATTTTTCCTAACGATAAGCTGTTCATAAGGGTCAAATAGACTACTGAATCACTCTATGAGAACTTGCCGTTCTACCACTATGTCCGTCGACGTTTCCGCCGTAAATAGCCAGCGTGTTACATTTCTTCCGATTTTTGCGGCATCGATCCAGACTATTCCACAGTGCAGCTGGTGCTTGATACGCGCTTGACGGCGCTGCTATCGAAGTGAAGGCAAAAATGTCGCCGCATACTTGAATCACCTTTAAGCTACTGTATAGTAGTTGTCAGTATGGTCAGCAAATGTCAGACGGTCGCGCCATCATTACGGTAAATAGGCGCGTCGCAAAGGCCATTGTCGTAGACGGTCAATAACAAAGGCAAACACGACGAGGCCAACAGTGACTGATGGCCGAATACAACGTCTTTATGTTGTCTACATTTTCGGACAATGACTGAAACCAGGCGCAAACGAGGGACAACACTTCGGCGCCCGTTCCCCCTCAGCAGAGAATCAGAAAGATCCGACGGCCGCCGTCTGACCGGCTCTGGGACGGTCTTATCCTTTACGATCGCCTGAATGTGAACGGCCGCATACGAGTCTATGGGTCGACAGGTCTTGTGTTTGGAACTGCGGCTTTTCGCGCATCGATGCCACATTCACACCACGTTACCTGTCGAGCGCCAGCCCATCGACATGCAGACGACAAGCGAATACTCTGGAATAAACAACCGATCGGACGAGCGACGACAGACAACATCGGCTATACGCTGGCACAGCGTCTTTAATCTTTTAATGCATGTGCATGTTCGACACGGGTAACGATTTTTCGCAGCAACGGAGCAGCGTACCGTTAATCCAGGCGCCTCTACTCATTGCTGCTATGAAACCATTACGATCATTTGCAAAGTTTTGAAAAAGTTAGCTGATATTTTATTTAAAAGGGTGCGCGCATCCAAGAAACCCTGCAACCACCCATATGCGACGTTGACAGCGAAAGGGGAAAGGTGGAAGTCATTCTACAATCCTGCCGTCGCTGTTGTTGGATATCGACTACGCGGTCTGTCGCTGCTTGAACTAACGACGGCGCCTCGTCTGTTTATTTATTGACAGCCCGTTCACTTCATTTCTGTCTCTCTCTACTTTCTCTTTTTCCGTTCAACTCTTAACAAGGAATGTTTATGGTCTTTTACGTCCGACGCCTTATCCATTAAGCACTATCCCAGACAGCTGGCCTTCACCACGAAACACGCCCGGATTCGAACCAAGACCAGCGCGTGTCCTTAAGTTTAGTAGGAAAACACCTTACTTCTGTAACGGGGACATTGTTGAATCCTATCGATACTGAGTTCAGCGACTGTTTGGATAGGCAGCCAAACAAAGTAACCCGGACTATGGCCACTGTCTGTTTTTCTTGTTTTAGGTTACTTGTTTACTTGAACCGTTAGTTATTGCTTCAGACGGCTAGCCCCGGTCAGCACGACAACAGCGAAACAGTGTGTCTACGCCCGGATTCGAACCCAGATCACCAGATCGACCTATGTAATCTCTCTATCCGTCGATGTTATATTTCACCTTCGAATGGTACGCTAAATTAATAATAATTCTATGAGACCACAAAGCTACCGCTGATATTGTTGTTGCTATTATTACTATAGCAAACATATCATAGATTATCTTGTTCTATTCGATCGAAATAGACATCTAACGTTGATTGGTGAACAAGCTTTGATCGAAAGTCTCTCCCGCGACCCGGATGGATACAAATATGCCGCACTGTTTAAGTGCCAACCAACCAGTGAGCCTATTAATGTG
Source organism: Varroa jacobsoni (assembly GCF_002532875.2). NCBI lineage: Eukaryota > Metazoa > Arthropoda > Arachnida > Mesostigmata > Varroidae > Varroa > Varroa jacobsoni. The sequence goes on along the minus strand of NW_019213220.1, from coordinate 88,613 downwards.
TCCATTAGTCAGTACGTCTGCTTGCCTGTTTATGGGCTGTATCTATATCTCGTTTGAAAGGCTACGGTGTCCTTCTATCATCGCATGGCGTATCTCGTGCGTGTTGTTTTGGCCTACCGCGCCTGGTCTAGTGGATCAGGCAGTCACTAGCAAGCGAGAGACACGCCAGCGACAGCGATGGTGATTCGAAGGGACCTTGGCTTTGTAGTAGTCGGTGTGTTGGCCGGTGGACGTAGTTGCGGCAGTGATTAGCGCTTGACGCCGCCGTTGCTCAAAAACAGCAACAGATAGCACGATAACAATAACCAGCACGTGTAATGTGACGTCAGCGGTAGGACAATTGGTTGTGATTGTGGCGCGGTTTACACTTTAGCGGGCTGACCAGCTCAATAACTGGCTGAACGTCTGGATTTTTTCTGGTTCTAGGACGCTGGTGATTTGATCGACCTTAAGCGGCCTTGTCCACCCAGTCTCTCTAATCGTCTTTCGGTTGAACTATGTATGACGGTGTGGGATAGTTGTCGATACCGAACCCAGTCACAACCACCGCGCGCGTTGCGTCGTTGGAGACACTAGTCACCATTCGCGATGCCTGCTGCTTCTGCTCCTTGTTGTCATGTAGCGGTAGATACGACTAGCGCTATATGAGTCAACAATAAAACTGAATACGACTGCAACTACAAATGCTCACGACAGCCGTAATGGCTACAAAAAACGCGGCAGCTGTCGCCACACTAGGCCTCAAGATGTGCTGCAAAACGAATAGGTCTGCTGTTCTATATCAAGGTGCTAATGAAATCATTGCACTGCATCGAAAACGAATGATAAGGAACAATCACTCACGTTACGATCAAATGTTCCAACGAGACATAACTAATTCTTGGGCATTGTTACCTTATCATGTCACACCATGATCATTATTTGTTCAATTTGGTCCTGAATCAACCACATGGAAATGACTGGGAATCGCTTTAGGCAATGCTGAGCGTGCTGATTCTTCTCACTATATGTTGTATAGGAATCTAGCTAACTTATCTCCACTTTGGTCAGCCGAGACAAGGTCTATCGTTCGCTGTTCCAACAGCTAACTGGTTGGTAAGTCAGGTAGGTCAGTGAACTGGACATCGAGTTACTTCCTGCTCAAAGCAAACAAAAGTATCTAGGACACTACAATCAGACATTTGTCATCGGTTTTAGGCCCGTTCGAGACTGCTCGACCCGTCAACTTGGCCTGTTTGCAGCGTCTTTGTCGGTGACAGAGAGCCGACTGGCTCCGTTCTACCAGCAGAGCCTGCAGACAGTAACGGCACCTCCCTCCCGGAAACAATCCAAGTCTTGACCCAGGTTGCGGCTACTAGCTGCTGCTTGGGTCTCGGCCGTTACCGTCAACTGGCGTGTCTCCCCCGCCCCCGACCCAGAAGGAAAAAGAGAAGGGGCAGCAACCCCCCAAACCACCCAGCCCTCGCTCCGACTTGCTCCCATCGCCAACGAATGTTCAGTCAGGCGGGTAGCAGATCCCAGGGTCTGTTCGAGTGTCGAGGACGGCTGCTGCTCCGATGAAGGCAAGAACGCCTAGGCCTGGGTTACCTCTAGAGGGATGCTAGTCGTAGTGGTCGCGGCAGCAACAGCAGTAGACTGATCATCAGTCGCAAAGAGGCGAAAGGGGCATTGGCGAACGAGCAGGACATGACCGACTTAGGCCAAGGCCCGACAACCGCTGGTTTTCCCTGACAGCACGAGAGGAAAGGGAAGGCATCAACACAAAGCAAGCAAGGCAACCAATGGACCTAGTGCTGTTACCGTCGATGCGCTTCGAAAGGTGCGTGCCGACGACAAGGCTTCGCGTTTCTGTCCCTTACTAGCAAGAATTCTGTGAGATGGCCTCCAGCCATTGCGAAAAAGCATCCCCATAGGTAATACGTTTGGTTCCTGCATAGTAAGTAAAATAGCCCTCATCAAAACGTCCACCACTACGAAAAGCCTGAACGATCGTCTGTCCGCACCTTCACCTTAAAGCCATAACATAAGCTAGTGTCTAAATAGAGAGTCCGACTGAGTTAAACTTAGGGCAACCACCAAGGCTCAGGCTTGTCACGCCACCAACTTCTGAGCGCCAATGCCTCGTCCAATCACTAACGTGGACCGGTTTATACTGGCGAAGAAACTGCCAAACGAACGCCAGCTGTCCGCTCTTCGCAGACGGTTTGTCTAACTCGACAAATATGTACATGTGACGACCCCTACTTGCAAACCTAACCTAGGTTAAAGGAGTACGCTATGTAGACTTACATGCAGAGAATAGTAGTGTCTAGCAATTTGTCTTGAAACGGTACGTCTCAAAATGAAAGATTGAACATTTTGCTGACAGTGATTAGTAGATGGTATTATTATATATAAGTACTTGTTGATTTGAACGTCTCCTTGCTAGGACACCGATTTCCAGTCTTGGCTATAAGGTCAGGTCAAAAATCGCAATTGTTAAAAATGTAAAAAGAGCTCAACTTCGCAGATTTACCTATCGTTATCTAGATGATAATTGTAAGCGCAAACACTAATGTCACAAACCCTATCGAGATATCTTAAATGATACCATTTCGAATAATCTGTCATATTTACCTTGGCGCAATCGGGCAAAATTCCAACTAATCCATAACAATTGCTTAGATCTTTCACAAATAGAGAAATCCTAATTGATCGAAACGATTAGTTTATCTACATATATGGATACTATTAGCACTACTTACCTTACGTTTTAACGTCTCAGCAGAAGCATCTTCTGCAGTAGTTCTGTATTTAGAGCCCCTTAAACTCTGTGATACATATGAACGGGCATAACTTCGCCAGACTAAAGCCTCCCCAGACAAAGAGATAGAAAGAGAAATGGGGCCAAAGCCCTCAATAGATGTAATAACAGCTATAGGGCCAGATTTAGATTAGGTGCTTTAGTTAGACTGGGTCTACTTTTCAGCATGCGACGTACGAGAAAGAGTAGACAGGACGGCCAGTAGCAACCAGCAGCAGCTGGCCAATTGGCCGCTGGCGATTGGCCTGGCACCGAATCATCAGGCTGGCTGTATGGCTAAGGTAAAGGCAGTCAGCTTCAGCCATGGTACCACCCCCGCAGCCAGCGGTAAAGTTCGTCTTTTGGTTGTTCGTGGGTCAGTCGTGTATGTGGCGCCGCTAAGTCGGCGGTGACGTAGGAGAGCACCCGAGGGGTTTTTCGGGTTTCAGGGGCACCTTGCCCCTGTGCGATCGATAGCGGCGGCGGTGGTGGCAGGAGACAGCCTCTAGAGGCTAGGCCCCGTTCAGACCCCGCCGCATTACCCCCGGGTTTCCCTATTTCTCTTTACCCTTGAGCCCTGGCAGACGTGGATCGTCTGCTATACTAACAGCGGCTTGCAGTCGAGGTCCTCATGTATAGGCCTCATAGACACAGCAGACCTGCTTGATTGCCAGCTTCCTGAAGGTTCGCAGAACCGTGGGCTTTGGGCCTGGGGCCTGGGGCCTGGGGCCTGGATTGAAGGTTTGGAACAGAGCCAGTTTGAACCAGACTGCAGTGCTGAGCAATGCCTGTGTCAGTCATTTTCTCAGTTACAACAGAAAGAGGGAACTATGAAACAGATATATGCATAATTCCCATGCCCGTATTTATCTACTTTTACATGCGGATCTATTCTACTGTACACCTTTAAAAAAAATTTCGTACGAAAACTGCTCGGACCTATTTTTAATATAAAAAATCCTGCTAAAGCCAGTTAATGCCATTATTGTTCTTGCAAAATATAGCTATCTAGCAAATCCAACTTAAAAAATTAGAACGATTACACTTCAGTGGTTCAATGTAAAAAATGCACATATAAAGGAGAAAAAAAGAAAAAAAAAACGCCTCAGGCAGCTGAGTTCCCCAAGGTTTCGAACCCGCGTTCTCAACTTCGCTAGGCAAATACCTTACCACTTCACAATCACAGACGTTACGTAGCCAAACCAAGGCAAACGTTGTATTGTCCTTTAAATCACTGTTTAGCTATTATCGATCCACGGGTGTTTAACATGCGACTGATGTTTTACTTTACGTGTGGCCACCAAAGTGCAAGCAGAAGTGGAGGCTGTACCAGCAGCGGCAATGTGATTGTTAGCCGTGATCTCACCGTTCTCACGGGACAGGCACGGAACCCTGTTTGAGGATACCGCACGCACTCATACACATGCACACACACGTACACACATCTAAATTCGATGTCCAGTGCAAAATACGGGGTACGGATAGCCAACGTACACAAGTAACCAACCAACGATACGATCCTCAGCTGGCCACCGCTGTAACCTCTGCACCGCCCCACGGCCACCAAGTAGCGGATGCGGTCTTGAAGAGAAATCATTAACGAGCTGTTCGGCGACGTGTACCGCGAGCATCTGCCGCTGCTGTGAATATTGTCGTTGTTGTGATCAGCGTCATCCCATCGTTTTGTCGTTTGGGTGTCGCAATGCCACGATCGCCGTTGCATGCGGCTAACCAGAAAAGGGGACAATCCGACAATTTGGAATAACTGTACTACTGCTGTTGCTGTATTATTGGCTAAAGAGCATTTGTTATTAATTTAATGGACGCAGTGGTTCTAGGTATTCACGGATCGATCGGATACTCGTGCCATGCTTCGAAACCTTGTACTACCTATATATTGGACATGTATTCATGTCCAATGCAGTGTTAACTTTAAATACATCTAACCGAAACAAAGGTACACAACTGCGTAATAGGACATTCTTATTATAACAATATGAGATTGTGTACTAGTACATCCGCTGGGCGCGGTATGTCCCATTTCTTACCGGGCTTACTCAGTTGTCCAATCATTTATTTTATAGCGGATCGTCTATATGCAATGCTGGCTGGCATTTGCAGTAAGAATTGTCGTAGCGTAGTAGCGGCCATCGGCCCCCCTCTTGATCTTTTACTGGTCAAACTTGTCCGTGTGTTCCGAAAACACCGCACCCTCACCAGGCGTCTTGTTTTGAGCAGCGGCATACTGAAGTCCTGCTACCACTGCGAATGCCTTCAAACACTGAGCAACCGAAGGAGGTCGCCGGCCCCAGTATCGGGCAAACCCTGTACAACTACAGAGTGCGCTGCTCGGCTCGCCGGAGGAGTTTGGGGAAAGGCCGTAGTTGTAGCTGCCGCTGTAGCAGCCGCTGCAGGAACAGCCGCTGCAGGAACAGCCGCTAGCCAGGGAGACGATGCGGATATGAGCGGCCTCTTGCATCTCCGTGCTCTGGCGGGAAGAACGACGAAGTACCCCACGGCGGTGGCGGTGACGGTGGCCCAGACGGGGCTGGCGGCAGCAGCGGCGGGCCTAGCTCCGCCGAGCGCTCCGCAGACCGCAGACCGGAGACAGCTCTGTGTGGCCCATTTTGCCGCTGGCGGCAACGGCGACGGCGGCTGACTGCAGCGGTACCTTCATCCCAAAGTTCCTTTGAACCAGCCCTGTTCACCCGGTAGCAGTAGTCTCGTTACTCTATCCTCTCTTCAGCGGGTCTCTCATAACCCATCTCGACAATTCGCTGAGAGAGTGTTCGTCAAGGGTAGCGTTTTCCTGTGATTTGTGCCACTACCACTGTATTATGGTGCTGTAGCACGCAGTGGCACCGCCGCAGACGCCGATGCCGTCGCCGCCGCCACGTGGAACATGGACGACCCACACCGACCACCGACGCCATGGAAACAACCGAGTGCGACTGGAAGAAATGAAGGGGACTGTGACGGGGGGTCTGAACGCTGTGGGCAGTTTGGAGGCGTTGGGACGAGGGTTAAGACACCGAGGGAAATCTGGGAAGCGGAATAACGATAGAGTAGAGGATAAAACAAGGAAGTTGCAAGAGGGAAAGGGACATCGATGGGGAGACTAGAGAAGCACGACGTGGCGCAAACAGCCTGCTACTACTATCGACAAACCCAAGGCTCCTTTGAAAGAGCAGGATAGGAAAAAGGAAGCGGGTGATGAGGTATGAATTGGAGGTAATCGGGGTACACGCTGGGATAGGGGTAGAGAAGGCGTTGGAGCAAGCTGCTGGCTTTAATTTAGTTAAGTCTAGCTCTCTGCCTGGTCTAGGGTCTGCCTTGGCATTTTGCTAGGCTCCTGCTGCTCTCGCTTTCTGGTACTCCATCGGCCTGTCTTCTAGAGGGCAGACAGACTCGTAGCGGATTTCCTGACTGCCTCTCCGATTTGCCTGGCCCTAGCTCTGCTTTGTAGCGACTGTTTTAGCCAGACGTGCTTGCGACGCGAAGAGCGGTGGCCACGTGGAGTCAACGCTGGCGTGCCATTAAACAGTAACTACGTCTCAAACGAAAACTTTGTTGGACTCCTATCGCATGGCGGGTAGGCAAAAAGAATAGAACAACAGCGATCAACTACAGCAGCTGCCAGTATTTGAACAGGGATATTTGCAGCTGCTGTACGAATTGCGGCAGCCCATAGGGGCCATCGCCATCCAGCCTCTCGTATGCGTACGCCATTAGTACAATAGTCGCAGTACTACTACATTATACTGTCTCACAGAGAATTGCATGTGCACCGTCGATTTTGCCTTCACCACTGCGTCCCAGTTTAGTTCGTTTGCTTTGTCGACATCAACAATGAGCGAAATTGGCAGACGACTGGCGGACGTGTCTTCCTGCAAACCGGGGCTATCAGCCTCAGTCCTTCTCTCTTCTGACGTGAACGAACGAACGTAGAGAAAACCTCCAGAGGTCCGTCTTTGACAGTCGCAGTCAAAGTGGCGACCGCACCTATTTCCCCACTCACGCAGTCCACATTGGCCACACGAGCAAACCACGTCGTATCTACCCCGCTCATGGGGAATCTCGAAGGAAAAAAGAGGAAAATATACATATAGAAAAAGGGTGAGAGAGGAGGCAGGGGAAGAACCTCGGAAACCTGATGCCGGCTACGTTAGCAGATAACAACAACAACAGAAGCCGATGTCGACAGTTTGCCTTATCGGCTCATCCAACGAGGCGAGTTCGTTCGACGCGGTTGGGCCAGCCGATGTTATTTACGCGAGAGTTACCGGCGGGTGGAGCCACCTAGGCCGTCCAGGCAGGCTGGCCAGGATAGACGAAATCCGTTGGAAGGGGGCAATGAATTCGCTTTCTTTGCGTTTGAATGTTCTTGTTTATTGGATAATTCTATTGTTGTGGATACAGCTGTAATCGTGTTTTTTTTTTTAGTCGAAACTAGACGACTCGTTGGCGCGTTATCGGATGAACAATCCTGATGTTTTGTCACACTTCCTTTTAGCTTCGTGCATTTTTTTACTAAGATATACAATCCTCCGTGTTGCTGCATGCCAACATATGTTGTCGCATCGATTTGAACAATAGCGCCGTTTGTGCTACAAATGACAGTAAAATCAGCAATGACTAAAGAGTTTGGTTTATTTCGACAGATACGCAAGTAAACGGGCTGTCGTATGACGTCTTTCTGTTTGTCGTACATTATATAGTGTTTAGCTCTCCTATGAACTCTGATCAGACTAAAGGGTCTTTACCAGTACCTCTGTCTTGAGAGCGACCTTCCGTGAACTTTGAACAATGGCGTGCGCATCACCTCGCGTCAAACGCATTTGCCATGAGGCCGATCTTGCCTGTTTATGGGGTCCACCACGTAGATGACCTTATTTCCTGATTTTTTCTTTTTTCTTGTCTAGCTCTACGATAGATTGCTGCACCGAAAAGCGCTGAGACAAACACAGCTGATAGCTTTAGCTGGAGCAAGTGAAAGCGCTGCTGGTAAAAACAACCAGTGTCCCGTCGGACCCCGCCAAAGACCCAGTAACAAACAAGTAGATTCAGCTACTTCGATTGACGTGCATTTGGAGCCCAACAACTTCTTTCACACCTGGCTTTGCTGACTGCCTGTACGTGCCTTCGTCTTTTCGCATTCACGGATCAGGCCAGAAAGAACGATAGCGACGCTATCAGTCGCTGCCTGCAGTGCTGGTCAATAATAACCACGGCTATCGTTAAATCATCGTTGACACCGATATCAATCACAACGTCTGCAACAGCCGACCTCAACAGGCCTTGCCGTCCTCTTCGCTCGCATCTCCTCTAATCGAATTCCATCGGCCTATTACAGGCAAGTCGTGTCTGTCCGTTGGACTGGTCGCATGGGCAGTCTTTTTCCGATTCGTCCATGGCAACAATGCCATCGACCGTAGATTGGAGCTAGGTTTACTCAAACTAAGCTACCACTACACCTGTTAGAGTGCTGTTCTTTCTGTAGTTATTCCTGCTATAGTACTTCGACCCGCTGCCGGGCCGGGTCTCATCGGGTTGTTCGTTCATCGCCAGTCTTGTTGTTGTTATTGCTGCTGCTGCTATTGTCGTTACTGTCGTTTTGAGCGTGGCTATGTCGCCAACGCTAAAATCATTATAGACACTAATAGCAATAACGCTACCGACACGAACAGCTGCTACAGAAGCATTATAGTGGCAGCAAACAAAACCTGCCCTTCTGGCCCTTCGCTGTTAAATCTCAGCCACTCAGCTGCCGTCTGCTGCTTAAGCCTGCCATGTTGTTGACGTCATTTGGCCACGGACGATGCAGTGGCATTCTGGACCGTCCACGTGCCGAAGCAGCAGCAGCAGTAACACCTGCAACATTTGCTATACAGCTGCATGACCAAGGCTGATTAGCCCAGGCAGGCTCTCCACGCATATGTTAATGCTAGAATGATTACTATTTCTATTGCGACTGCCGACCGCGGCAGCATCGGAGACTAACAAACGCAGTCAATTTTCTCTTATTCTGGCCGCTTTGCTAGCCGGTCTCTTCGGTTGTGTTAGTCCGTAGTTCGGTTCCAGTCCGATAGGGCTTTTTTTTTTTAATCAGACAACATTGATCGGCCCCAGTGGCGTCGATCTGGTCGAAACGGGCAGCAGGGCCCAGTGGTTTTGCTCAGATTACTGACCCGTTTTAAACGCTGTTTGTCCACAAATGGCGACTATCGTAAAAGCAGTATTAGTAATAATAGATGTTCTGGCAGTTTGTTGTTGATGGCACCGTCCCTGTGCAGTGTTTCTTTATTACTATCAGCAAGTCGCTGCTCCGTTCTTGTGGCTGATGCAGTCGGCATCACCGTCGACGTTGATTTTGCCACTAGCGACTGTTTTCGTCACTGGGGCGCCTTGATGAGCGCCTGGTGCTGACGGCGTTTCTGCTGCCGCCACTAGGTCGCGCAGTCCTCAGCACCCGTTAGTTGTTTCAGTCAGCGATCGAGGTCTACCGATTATCGAGTGCTGGCATTTCGTTGTCAGCCAGACAGCGATCCGTCCCTGGCCTAAACGTCGCCATAGGGACTGCTTTACTACTGATGCTGCCGTCGCCGTCGCCGCCGCCGCCGCCGCCGCCGCAGTGAAGTAGCCCGCCGTTTTCTCGCTACTAGACACCGATTACAATGCGCCGACGTCCGCTGCCCTTTTATCTAGCACTGTTGTAGCCGTTTCTGTTGGCGCGGCCCGGTTAACCTCGTCTGCCTGTTTGCCCACACCCCCTTCCCCATCACCCCGTTTACGCGCCGCTGTCTCGTGTTGATAATTGTGATGCATGCCGCTGTAGATCCGTTTCAACTATGCCTATGCGATGGGATCTTCTACAGTCAGCGATAATGTTATATGCCACATTCGGCCAGCCGCTGTCCGTCGCCGCTACTGCTATTGCTTGCTAGTCGCTGGTACAACATAGTGGCTAATGGCGGGCTTGACTGCTACCCCACTGACGCCGTTTGCTGCTGCTACTCTTCCCCCAGCTTCTTGGGGTGTCGCTAATACATCACCATCATCATCGTATGATATCAGCGGCAACAACAACGGCTTTTCCTCCTGGTAGCGTCCGATGGCGACCGCTGTAGCATCACGCACCGCACTCCGCTTCTCGTTTTGCTGTCCGCCGTTCAAGAAGCAGTGGCCGTTGGAGTGGCTTTGTTCGTTCTTGTCGCTGCTCCGGATGTCTGTGTATTCCTTGGTTGGTTTGTTTTTGCGCGGCGGCCGCTGTCGCTAATACCGCCTCACCGCTCCAAGGTGCAGATCAGCCAACGCTGCTCAGCTCTAGCGTTGCCGGCAGCATCGTGCGGCTGCAGCCCCACTTATTTTAGTAGCACTACAAAAAATGCACGAAAGAAAGGGAAAAGAAGTAACAAACAGCCACTGCTACTTCGACAATAGACACTGCAACCACTACTGATTGTTCTAGTAGTTAAGCGGCAGCACCGACAGCCGTATCGGCAACGGCTACATAGCAGCTGCGTCGCCTCTTCAGATGCACTAGCAACAGCTCGCCAGCACTCGTCGCCCGTCGTCTGAGCCGCTGTCTGAGCTTGTGTCTCGACGCATCTACCCTGATCTCAGGGTCGGCAATGTCCTAGCTTGTTCTAAACATAGCTTCGCCAGCCGTTAGTCTCTACCAGCCGCTTCAGCGGCTCAGAACGATACTGCCGCCGCACACAGGTTCGGACACACGACGAAGAGCGGCAGTAACAAGGGTCGGCGGCGTTACCAGCAAAAACCCACCAACGGTAAGCAGTCGGCTGCACAGCCTCATCGCTTAGCCGGTTTATGGGGCCAGTGGCGCTGCTGCGGCCTATTGTGAGGCCCTAATATTGGTACCACCGCACTAGCAGTATTGCTAATACGATGACGACGAGGACTGGGTCCGCTTATCGCTCTGTGGCTTACCCATTCGCCGGCTTCTCCAGTGCTGCAGTCGGTTATCGAGCCTGCTGATGTGTGTTTGCTACTGCTGCTGCTGCTGCTGCTACTACCGCTGCTAAGTTTGTTGGCTCCCTCGTTGCCTTGCTGGCTGCCGGCCTGGCTGGTCGGTTAGTAGGTCCTTAGTGCTGCGAGCCAGACCTCTACTGCTAGGAAGCATCGTGTCTGTCTGTCGGTGTCCATAGTAGTGGCCAGCAATGTCTAGCGTGCCAGCTTCGATAGCTGTTGCGCTGTCGCAGCTCTGTCGACTATTAATCGCGCCTGCCCCCTATGAGAAAACGCTACAGACGGATGGAACCAAGAGAAGACGAGGCGACCGACTGAGTCATAACAGCGCGGATTAGCACACCCGATGATGATACCTCTCTGACAACACGCCAGCATCCACAACAGCAGCAGAAACAGGACCGCTGAGCAGGACGTTTAGAAATGACATAGTCGAGCCTCTAAATTCTCTGCCACCAGCAGAGCAACGAAGCCCAAATGGGCGGTGATTGCTGTTGTTTTTGATGCTAAGTCGCTGCTGTCCCGGAGCTGAACGAAGCCCCACACGGTCGTATGAAGTTTTGTCGTATGGTATACGCACTCGTAACTACAGTCTTAAATTTTTGGCAGGACAAAGCTGTAGCTATGTCTGAAACTGCTGGAATCAATGAAAGACCAGTCGTGGGTGCAATTACTGATACAGTAAGGGCAGATCTGAGGAAGGAAGGGTGCCAATTAGGCAGGTCGGCGCTGCCTTCTTTTTGCCACACAATGGTCAATAGGCCTGTATAAGGCACGAGGGCTAAAGGAAGTGCAAATTGACGAGCTTCAGCTTTTGAGTAAACTATGAGCTGTAGCACAAACCCCGCGCAACACTATCGTTTAAGCAAGATTTTTATTTACCTACTGATTTTTACTGCTGCTCCTGCTGTTCGAATCCAACCGTATAATTATCGTTTTAACTGTTCAAACTTATCGCTGAGTAAAACGTGGATGTAATCAAATCGAAGTGAGGTTAAAGTCACTCCGTAACACCCACCTCCAGGAAATATTTACCTCGCAATTGGGCCAAGCGTCATGTTGTTATGATTCCACGATCAAGCACGTTTTCTCATAAGGCGCGGGCAAATATTGTTTTCAATGTAGTGCCCCTTAAAATAAGGAGGTGATCGTCTACTATGTTTTTTTTTTGTTTTTCGATTCTTCATTTTCTATTTTTTTTTTATTATAATTAATCATGTCCACAATATATATACTGATGTATTTTTAGGTGTTACTACAGAGCTTGCAGGCCAACCCTCGAGGTGCATCACTAGCCACAGCAGCTGATCTAGTGATGATACGAGAGCCGCAAAAGCTAATTTCCTGGCTCCAGCTGTCCCTTTTCTTGGCACAGTTGCCATCAGTTTTACCCCCAAAATCGTTGACAACGTTGTATCGGTCGCCTCTAGCCTGAATAATAACAATAACAGGATGTATTGTCGATTCACGTTGACGATTCCTATCGCTCATGTACATATATACACGTATCCCAGTAACATCTGCCTCTATCTAGCGTAACTATCCGGGCTCATTTTCTAATTCAAGGTCACCTTGTCTAAATTTCCGTTTAAATTGGTTACTTATCCGGTTACTTACTGGTCCTGTGTCACGTTGTCCTTGTCCTAGCCCTTCTAACCCATTATACTATGTGTAATGTTACTATTTTGATATATTTAAGGCGACTGCAAAAGTAAGTTAGTTAGACTATAATCTTTTCGGCGATACGATTACCGTCTATAGCCGTTTGACTGCTGTGTGTGTACGGTACGTATAGTGAGAATTATAGCAATAATACTAACAAAAATTATCCTAGTAGTAGTAGTAGTATCGATGCGCGGGTAATGTTCCCTGTACATACGCGTCACCCAGTTCGCAAACAGTGACAATAGCTATTCGACCATGGATTACTAACACGGCAGAAACGACGGCATCGCCTGTCTGTCTGCCTCCCAGCAGCCAACGATCTGCTTTTTATCGTACACGTACGTCTATGCTGCACGTACATATACATGTCTCTTGCTCATTCTAATATACTTGTTGCTGGTCTTGCCCACTGGTGCTGCTATCTCCCTGTCTGGCTACCCGTCCGTCCACCTATTGATCTGTCTATCATCTGTTTTTCCGTTGCTTTCCAGAAACGTTTATTCGTACAGTGACCATTATCATTATCAGTTGTTACTGCAGCCGCTGCGAGCAGCAGCGACCGTGGCAGTAACACGTCGCAGTACTCGCCGACCGACTCCGATGTCGTCCAATGCGGCGCTGATGATTACTTTGTTGTTATTGCTTGTGCTATTGTTGTTGCGGTCGACGTTGGTATCACTAGCAGCTGTCTGTTGGAGAATCTGTGCGATCTCGGTTCTCGCTTGGCGGCACCCGTTTGCGGCCCCCTAGCTTGCCCACTGCTAGTCGCTGTTGCGCTTGTAGCGCCGCTACTGCTTACGCTTACTACGACCATCAACAATGATGGCTGCTGCTGCTGCTGCCGCAGACGCCACAAATGCCGTCCCGCGTCGTGCCCCTACTGGCCTCACTGCGGCTGCATTTGCCACAACCGCTAGCAGCTTTGACCAGACAGTTGGACAGACGCCCGGACAGCACAAGCAGACAACGTCTGCGGTGGCTACTAGCGGTCGCTTGGCCACGCACTAGTCGACGTATCTGCGAGAGCCGTGGCACCAGCGATTTTTCAGGCGCGCATCGTCTCTCCTCCGCCATTTGAAGCCCAAATCTGTCTGTAACTAGGAAAGTTGTCTTCTGATCGCCAACGGCGAAGGGGCTATTGTTGACAGACCAATGGCCGTTGCTGGCGCCAGTGACAACGGAGGTCCGGTGAAGTTGGTGCTGAGTAATGTCTTAATCTTCGATGGGAGAGGAGCTCGCGTTTCAGTCGACGATGCGAACGAAGCGTACAATGTCGATCGAGTACAACTACGCAGCAAGCACGACGAAGACGACATGGCAACGCGGGACGGTCAAGGAACAGATGATATTTACGCTTTGTTTAAACAACACAATTATGTGACTAGAAACAGAGGCAGTTAATTTTTTTGTTTTTTGTTATAATGTCCCGGTTTAGCCCTGCTGCTGTAGCTGTTGCCGATAGCCAAATGGATTTTGCTTACTGCGCTGGTTTTAACTAAAGGATATTTTCACGATGCCGTTCACCGCACGCCGTCAATCAGACACCTGTCCCCTGGCTTCCTTTTCCTTCCGTCACTTTCCCTTCCGTCACCGACAGAGTGCCGCCCTCTACGAGAACAACATTAGCACTAACTAGATCCTATTATGTGATTGGCCATTTGCTAAGTAACGTGCCCCTAGCACACTATCTACGTCCTATTCATGGACAGTATTTAGTGGGTAGTATTTAGCGTAAGTTGAATACGGATGTAGGGATAGTTGAGGTGGCACACAGACGCTTACACAAAGAAGTGACAGTTTTCGAGTGCGCAACTTATAGATGGGGGAAGCTGTCAAGAAAAAAAAAAAGAATTAGTTAGAGAAGCAATACTTCTCGCCGCACAGACACGCTGAGGTCAAGCAGTCCTTGGACAACATTTACAGGCTTTCGAATTCGAAATACGAAGCGAAAGCGTTTCAATATGGCCGCACACGCCGTATGTCAGTTGAGACCTGCACATCCTCTCGACAGAACCACTGTACACAACAAGCGCAGGCGCGAGATGTGCGTCAGAGATACTATGGATCGTAGAACTCTACGAAGCGTTGTCTTTTCATTTGTATTCGAAATGGCTGCTAGCAAGCAATTATTGTGGACTCACCGCAATTTACCAGTGACAAAGTAAATAGCCAGAGGCTCAGTGTAACTTATCGCCATATTTCAATACGGTAGATTGATGCTGGGGTTTCGAGCAGTTGCAACTTCTGCTGGTCAAGCTGCCCCTGTCGACAAGACTGTTGCTCTTATTGCTATTGAACGGCGTCCGAAACGGAAACGGACGCGGTAGAGAAAATGATTCAGTAAATTTTGCAAGCTACTCTGAATCCTGTTTCAACAACAATTGACAAGCAATCAAATAAAAAAAAAAAGAGGGGTATTTCAGTTTGTGTTTTATTGACATGTACACAAGCAGACAAGCTGGAACGACCATATCAGACCGCAACGATGTTATCACAATAACAATATAGGGAAAATTCTTCATCTTCACGTGGGGATCCTAAATACACGATTCTGATGGCCTTTCCGGTTCTTCCGAATGCCAGTCGAAATCGACCGTCAATAGATAATAATCATTTGTTGATTTTAAAGCGATCTCATAAGATAGTTTACGGATGACGTCCATGTATGGGCATGAGCAGTTAGAGCTATATCTAGTAATGTCGGACTAGCTATCCGTCTATGACTAGCAGATCAGCAAAACAGAAGCTGGACAAGCAATGTGAAGGCTATTTTCGTTCTTCATTCAATGACACCTCGTATATGAAGTTGACGAAATTTCACGTAAGTCGGTCTAATAGCTCCACTGGAATTACAAGTTGTTAAGCACTTACGACTGCCTAAAGTACGACGAAGTGTCTACCTTCGCATACGTTCTGTTTAGCCAGCAAATAACAGCACAGTTGAATCTAGAAACGTGAAAGCGGACGATGATGTCAAGGCGTACATGGGCCTACTTGACCTGAACTATATCATTTGCTTTTAGAGGCGTCGCCACCTACAGCGGACGATCAGATCGTCCAGTACTTACTCACTGACCATTTTATGAGAAGACTCCGACTTTCAACTTTTTCTAAATTCGTTCATATATCGTACTCAATGGAGTGGCCTTACCGTTGCTGTTATCGTTTCCGTTGCTGTTGTTCCTTTGTTTTTTCATGAGAAAATGTACGCAGACTATCTTTTTGTTTTTGTTTGCCTGTTGGCGTTATTGCGCCAGTAAACATCAGCGCCGCTTCTCCTATGCTGCCGCCTTTTCCTAGTTGCCTCCTAAAGGCTCGTCTACTGTTGTTCGATAAGATACATGTACTGCCTATTTGCTTTCGGCGTACGAGTGTGCTCTAAGCTAAATATCAGTGACGGTACCGCTATTGCCAGGAAAACGCCCAGCAGCTCTTTAAGACACCATTACCGCAGACTCATCGCAAGGTCGACAGCATATAGACGCTGACGCCGTTACCGGCCTGTTTTCATGCTTTGCGCGATCGACCACAGCATCAACACCAATCAGACAAGTCAATCACGCAGTAACAAACAACATTATTACTAGTAATACCTACTGCTGCCGAGCAGCAACATCGAGACAGCAGAATTTCACGCTAGACCAGCCTGATATTATATGTAAAAAAAATTAACATTATCATGTGCTTCTGACATCTCACGGACAACACTGGCTGGCCAGCCAGCCAGCCAGCCAGCCAGCCAGCTAGACCCCCTCACCGTTCTTTCGGGCCTCGTTCTATCAACCGATATTGTATTCTACTCTTTTCTTATCTTGTTGTAGATTTGAATGTTGCTATTTTTGAATTTTGGCGGCTGTTCCCGCATTGACGATACTGAATAGGCTGCTGATCGTGATGATGACGACAACGCTGATGCTGCTGTCACGTGAGGCCGCTCTACCGCCCCTAACCGCGATTCTAGACTGTCTCTAACTGTGTTGCGGATGGTGTGGTAAAGGTACGCGGCGGCCGCGCCCAGAAACTCAGTCAAGCCTGTCTGTCCATGGCTGGCGATTCGCACCTAGCGTCTTCTGCCACTTTCTAATGTGGTGGGATCTGGCAGGGGAAGAAGCTTGGCCAGCATGGCTAGCGCAGGCTACGCGAGATCAAGAGCGATCGCGGCGAAGTAGACAAGAAAATGGATGAATGGGAAAAGGCTGGGAGCAAAGCACACTAAAGAAGGATATGGACTATTAACCTCGGCCAAATGCAGTCCCGAAATCCAACACTTAGCACTGGGCATCTTACACGCCCTTTCAGTGCCCTGACTTGTTTTTCTAAAGATACTGGACAGCCATCTATTGATCCTGTGCGCGTTCGGCCGGTCCCGCCGTCGCTGCCGGCTAAGCAGCCTACAGCAACAGGCTAAATGAATGAATACAGACTATCTACCAACCATTCAAATAGCCAGCTCAAATGGAAGCTGCCGTCGGCGCCGCCAGCTGACTCTGTCGGTTAAAGAAAGCCAGCGACAATGAAAAGGGAGCCTGGATAAGCGTCGAAATAGCGAATGACAGAAACACACAGAATGCAAGCAAGCAACCAGGGGTAAAGGATGCCAGGAAAGCGCCTCCGACGGAGAAACAGGGAGCCGAGCTCTATCTGAGAAGACGACATCGACAGCGGTGAGAAAGGCACGAAACAAGAACACGTTGACGAGAAAACAGGCGGAGAGGCCATTCTTATGGGTCTGGCAGCGTGAGGCGCCCGTGTTCTGTATTCACAGCAGTACTCTATAGTGTAGTGGTGTCGACTGATGGAACTATGGCCACGGAGTATGCGGAGAAGACAACGACGGTATCTCGCTGTGGCCGTCGTCAGCGAATCTTGCATCAGGGCGTCCCAGCATCAACATCGAGTGATACACGAAGAGCTATGAGGATGCGTCTATGGTAAACGACTATGTGCCTATACGAACAGGCTAGAATGGTACGACGGGCCTACGTTGCGTGGTAGTACTGCCTGCGAGACGCAGGCGACCTATTGCGAGATGGCAGCAACGCTATGTTTAGCGAGAAAACTTCGAATGGTAGATCGGCCGAATCAGCAGCGACGGCAGCAACGACCGACTGCCGCTGATTTCTTATGCCGCAGTTATTTGAAAGACTGGGTGAGAGAATGCAGCGCGTAGTTTGAGTAAAACCCTCCGTTGGTCCATGGTCGCCTACGGCTAACGGTGAATGAAAAATATCATATCTTGTATCTAGAAAATGCACGAATATATCGAAATACGCATTTTATTATAAAGCTGCGACTCGTAATACGTTCATAGGGGAGTAGAGGTCAGACCATCGTTGCCCAATGGAGTAAGTCAACGGTGAGGACGTACTGCTTTAGTGAGCTACCGCTGTATCTGGCTATAGCCAGCGTCTGTCCTGAAGGACAGCACGTTTCTGTATGACATCCGCTCAGAAGTATTCTTCTTCCTAAACTTTGCCGGTATCCGCTACGGTCATTGGATAACATACAAGTAGGCTCGTCTGTAAGTATTCTCTCTTGTTGCTCTTTCTTGTTGCTAACGCAGGCGAAACATCTAGGGAACGCTGGCGGACAACAGCATTACGGGAAATACTGGCCTCTTCAGAATGTTGCGATGGTCTACCAGTCTCATGCTTTAAATCGGTGTTACAGCTGATATTCGCATGCAGAACGATATACACTCATACCTTTACCACAACTAAGCTTGTTTCTGCGGGCTGTTGTCGTGGTCGGTGCCATTGCCGCAGACCTCCTTGCTCTGCCGCCTCTCTTCTTGCGTCAGCCAGTCAGTTAGTCGTTGTCTGTTTGTGTGTACGTCGCGCATGTGTTTATGGACTGCTAACATCTCCCAGTTGGTGTGACCCGGAACAAGGCCTGCCTCGCGGTCTACAGTGTTTTTTGCCAGTGGTCGTCTCATGGTCCCAGCTATCTACGACTGCGACTAGAGGGTCAGCAAATGGCATATAGCGTCCCAGTCCGCTGCCTTTTGACGAAGCCGAGAAAGCCGGATGGCCGGCACCAATTACTGCTGCTGTTATCAGCCGTAGCTACAGTCAGCCGTGAGGGAATAGCACCATGGGGGTGGACGAGCCAAGCTGACAGGACTGTCGCTAGCTTTGCTTTGGTGGCCCTTGTAGCTGTTGTTATTTGTTTGTTGGCTTCCTCATCAAGAATAGTTTTTTCAGTTCTACCGGAGAGGTTATGCTCTTTGCTCGATCCGCTACTATTGCTGCTGCTGCTGCTGCTGCTGTTGTTGTTATTACAAGACGCTAACAACAACTCGCGCAACAGTTCCAGTTGTTGTTGTTGTTGTTGTTGTTGTTATTATGCAGGACGATCTTCTGCGTAGCTGCGTATTTTGTATACATACATATGTATATAGAAACGGAGTACGATGGCTGTTTTAATCTGTCGTACGCTGGCATCTTATCGTATGCGACATAAAGAGATGCTGTTGCTGTTGCCGCCTTTACCACTGTTACCGTTGCTATTTTCATGGATGGTGATGCTGCGTCTTGTTATTTGCTAGGTCTCTTTGTTAGTGACAGGTCACAGACGAAACTGTAACTCGCGCGACACGACGGCGTGAAGAGGCAGCACTATTATGCGGTGCGATGATGACGCCCTATAGTCAATCATACTGAGAATTCTGATACAGATAGGCAGGCAGGCCAACGGGCGAACGAGTTTAATAGCAACTATGTTACCGACGTCACACAGTTTCTGCTATTGTTAGTGGTTAACGCCTGTATAGCATGCGAACATGGTTCATTCGCTGAGCCTCCGCTGTTGGTAAGCAGATCGATGCTGCCATTGACAGACTTTGACAGTAGGGCAAACAGTCTGTAGTAACTACGGCCGCAGCAATAACACGTGGGCACGAGCGTACGTTGTGGACGGTTCTCCGTAGCCAGTGCAAGCTAGCAGTAGGTTAGGCAGGTTACATTGTGATACATAAATGTTTCTTGTCTATTGGAGATTCAGTCTCCTCTATTTGTAACGGCTATCCTTACGGTGGCCATATCACGTTCTGCCTTATACTGTATTTATGCTGCTCTTCTATTTTCGCTACTTTTATGTTTTTGCGGTGGTTCGTCCTTCTCTATACAGCCATTACGGCCACTACTAATACCTCAGCGAGGTATATAATCTTCGCTATCAGTTTGCTGATGAATGCTATTGTGGTCGCGCATAGTATGGCTTCGGTCCAGGCGAGATGGACTGAATGAGGCCAACTTCGGTGACGGCCGATGCCAACAGAGCTGGGTCTGTTTCCACCAAGGTACGACAGTGGCAGCATATCGCGTTATGTCTATATTTCTTCTTTCTTTTGTTGGTCTGTTTATTTGCTTGTGTAAATTATAGGACATGCGATGTCCTTTTTGGTTATCCACTGTAATTAAACAGAATAATATCTAAAAACTGAATACGTGTTCACGTAGTTCGACTAGCTCGCCGGCAACAACTCAAGCTCTCGTTCTTGGGATGATGCTATAAATATATGTGTAGATTTTTTAAATGTAAATCTTCAGGTAAAATACTGCTCACGCGTGAGGGTTTAGTGTGTAGAAATAAACTACAGAAAAAATCGCATTGATAGTCAAAACTGGCCTGATCAATTCCGTATAATTTCCTATTTTTCGTCTGGTTATCGACTTCAGCCGGAGAAATAGCATTAGGTTTGCATTACCTGGTACCTTTTGCGAGGGTGAACCGAAACGTGTCTCTCATCTCACATATTTACCGTACAATAATTTTGACCAGCCTCCGTAGTCCAATATTTCTCTTATTTATTATTGTCATTATGTATGTATATATGCTAGTTGTCCATTTCTAATTTTGTCTCAGTGTAATCTTGTTTTGCTGCTAAGGGGCTATTCGTCGTCGGATGAGTGGAACGGCTCTAACCTTATTTATTTTCAGTGTCTTTTTCCTTTGTGTGCGGCCGATCAGTGCATTGTACCCCACAGACCGAACGAAAGCGACTGCTCCCCCCGCCGTACGAATCATAGGATACAGCGATAAGCCGAAATGAGGACAAAGTGTCGCTTATGTCACTTTGTGGGCTAGCAACAAAAACAACACGATCAGCGAGCCGCTAGTCGACAATAGCGTCAGCTACGCTTGCCTGCTCCTGTCGCTAGTTAGGCTATCTTAGAATATGCAGCAGCAGCAAGGACAGCTGTGGCTTCATTGGCGATCGTCAAAATTCGACAATAGCATCGCTACGCTCTACGAGGTCACTACGACGTCGCGTTGGTGGCAGTTCAACCAGCGACGTCGAGCGATACAAACACAGCGGCGGCGGCGGCGGCGGCGACAGCTGGCTCCGAAAAGACCACGCGTTTACTAGCGTAGAAACAGGAGCCGCAATGTCGCAGGAGGCACGGCAGCAATAGCGACTCGCCTCAGGCACGAACGGAACAACTCTGCTGTCGCTGCTCCTCATGTTTCTGCATCTATTTCAACAGCTTCAACGTCCTTTGCTATCGCGATGCAGAAGTCGCTCCGGCGGCGCGGTGGTGGTGCTCATCTCGTGGCGGTGATGATAGCGCCGATGACCGGGCAAGCGACCCAGGCAGAGGCTGCAGACCCGCCACAGGGGCTCCCGGTACACAACAGTTGCATTGACTCCGGCGACGTTGGCGTCTGCAGCAGAAGCAGCAGCAGCAGCGACGTATGCGACGCGCGTCCATATATCTTGGTCGAAGCGTCTCGGACGACCGCACCGCTGCTGCTACTGCTGGCAGAAGCAATGTGGTTGGAAGAGGCCAACGGCCACAAACGCGCGAATGACGTTGTTGTTATTGCAGATAATAATAACAATACAGCAGTCGATCCAGCAGAGATAGTGGAAACAGTTACCACCAGCTGGTAGTGGTGGCGGCAAAGAAAAAAGATTAAAAAATCGCTTACGTTCCTGCTTCAGCTACAGTTGGTAAAATACTGCTGCTACAACGTCTCCTGTCTACTCTTGACGCTGGGACCTGGCAGGCAACCGCGCGCCGCACCAAGCGCCGGTCGTGGTTGCCGACGTAAGACGCAGAAACAGAAGATCAAGGGAACAAAACCAAAGCAAAAGACCACCAATGGCCGCAGCGGCTACTGCACTATTTTTCGCACTGCTGCTGCTCCTGATGAAGATCGCGCTGATTATAATTCGACTGCGAATGCCATTGGCTGCTGCAAACGGCGATAGTCATTGGCGTCTGCAAAATCAACGCCAAGTCTATACCTTACCGCTGGCGTCGGGGACGTCGACAACCATTAGAGCAATGGTCACTCTATCGCTGCTATAGAGCTGGCGGCAGCTCGACGGAGACGGAGAACGCCCGTCGCTCGGCGGGTGGACAAACACACAGACGCGCGGATGAGGTCCTTTATCGCAGCCAGAACTGCGTCAGTGAAAAATACGGTCGCATTACCCGCTAACAACAAAACGAGCAATCTGCGATTTGAAGCGGCTTCTTCTCGCGCTTTTTCCTGTCGGTCAACACCGCCCCTACGCCTTGTTTACGCGTCTGCGTTTGTCGTCAGCCTACGACGACAAGCAGTTTCCTGACTTATGCTACAACGTACGAGATGCTGGAAGCAGAGCGCATACGCACAAATAAGTCTACATTGCATACGAAAAGAAGAACCGTCAGAATCTGATACTGATGGGTCAACGCCACGACTTCAGTTAGACGACCAGACACGAGCGCGGCTCGGATTAAGTCTTTCTCATCGTTTTCGAAGTTGACGTCGTTATTTTTTTGTCGTTTTTTGCGATGGCAGCTGATGTTGTTATTGTTGTTGTCGTACTATTGCTACCGTTGGTTGTTTATTTTATTTGCGCTTCATTAGGTATAAAGGGAGACAGGCGGACGACAAAGCTCACAAACCAGATGCTGGGAATTAGTCAACCACTGGCCGACCAGTTATCCACTTGCTCTAACGCTCCTTCCACCTGCCGGCCTCATCGATGATGCCAAAGCCAACGACATACGCCGCTATTACTATTTATGGCATTTGTCACGAATAGCAGTTCATAGGGCAAAAAAAGGCACCGTATCCAAAAGAACGGCAACGCACGTAAGGAACCGTAAGGGTATCAATCTTGGTAGTGGAACACATGTTAACCCACTAGGTAACGACAGCAGCTAACGGCCGCTAAACACGGCTGCAACGACAAGGCTCAATGTGAATCCACAGCCAAACTCGACAGACATGCGAATATACGCAGGTTCGTGTATCTGCATATGCGCCTTGTTTCGATGCGCATTTAGACATCGCGAGCTAACGGTTAATCACTAATTAAAATAGAAAGAAACAAGTGGGCCTGACCTCTGTCCTATCTATTACGTAATTATGTAGCCTGCTTTGACTGAACAGAGGCGGCACAAGTGCGAGCCATATGCTGCAGCCTACGAAGGAAAGTAGTCACGAACGAACTCATAGATGCAAGCGAAGAGGAAACGAGAGAAAAAACTGTGCACTTTGGGGTTTTCTATCAATGCAACATAAGGGCACAGCATGAAATGTAGGGTGTTGGGCGATACGCGACGGTCGTTCCACATTACGACGAGGACATTACACGGCTGATTACAACGTCCAGTCTGACGGTCGTATTTAGCATTCGATATTGCGTAAATAAACGCCATATTATTCCTTGCCTGGCTACGGCTCTGTTTGTTGCTCGGAGAAACACAGATGTTCATATCTGTTGATGTTTGCTATGAAACTGTTTTTCCTATAGTGCAGGGATGTTTTTCCATATAAAATCGGGGAAAACCCAGGCACTCTTAGAAACTATTGCATCGGCGTATTATGTGACAGTTAACTCACGAGAGTATGCGTTTCTCGTATCTGGTTTTGTTTAAGATAATGGTGGGGCTATGCGAAGCAGGTGCAATGTAATACCGTAGAAAAGTTTCATCAGATCATTATTCAATAAGCATTTTGTGTTATTTCTTAGAAAACAAGCACGTTATTAGATTGTAGTCTCCCTACTTTTCCAGACGTAACGTGTTTGCCTTG
Organism: Varroa jacobsoni; assembly: GCF_002532875.2. Taxonomy (NCBI): domain Eukaryota; kingdom Metazoa; phylum Arthropoda; class Arachnida; order Mesostigmata; family Varroidae; genus Varroa; species Varroa jacobsoni. The sequence goes on along the minus strand of NW_019213220.1, from coordinate 65,140 downwards.
TAAACTCAGGGAGGTGGGTTGTGTGTAGGCGGCACATTTCGCTTTATTAGCGCCTCGAAGTAATGCTCAGCTAGAGTAGCAACGAATGAAGTTTGAAACATTTAGTAACTTCCTTCCCAATTGGACAGTTCTACAACTGGCTTGGATCAACTCCAACACCAAAATGCAATTGCGTGTACATGTAAAACCTGTTCTCGTTGATCAGCAGTCTATTCAAAGCGACTGGTCGACGAAAGGGACGCTCGAATCTCTACACGGCGCTGTTTTCGCCTTAGTTTATGTCCTTCGTATCTTATGCATATTGCGATCAGGTCCGCCCTCAGAAACGAATAGGACCCAGGCCTAGAAACGCTGTGGGTACTTGATTAGCCGCCATCCTGACGCAGCTGTCCAGCATTAATCTGCTTTTCGATCGTGCCCAGTATCACTACGCTTTCATCAGGATTCCCACTTCATCCGGCCTGAACTCACGCCGCGAAAGCAAACACAAGCACATACATAGCGAGTAACAATCTGCGAAAATTGCTTCTACTGAGGATCATACTAGAGTAGCTTACTCGTAGTTCTACCAGGTTCGCAAAGCGCACTACCCTGCGCTATTCTATTATACTTTTATCACAATAGTATAACTGGCCCTCGAGCGGGTAGTAGAAATGGATAGGACTCCGGACCGCCGTTCTCCTCGGCCGTGCTTGTCCCAATGCTGAGAAAAGAAAGCGCTTGTTTTTCTTCGAGAAAGAGACATTGTGATCCCTCCGTTATTCCAGTAATGAAAAATACGACACGAAATATCTTCGTTGTACCTAATCGACCGAACGGCTGCTCAACGGCACAGTCCTACGTCGGAGCTCCGCGATGAGCGCAGCGGCAGTAGAGGCCGCACCGAAACGAAGATGGCCGAGAAAATAACAGCACATAATGAAAGAGGGAGGGAGAGAGAAAGACAGGTGGGGGTGGCTCCCCTCCGGTTTTTAGTTTCACAGGTGCGCTAGTTGGCCTGTGAAATCTTCGAGGATCGAAGATTTCACAGCCCAACTATCCATTGACTGCCCCCGACATCGCGGATGGTCTCGGAGCCGCATAGAGAGTCGTAAACAAATAGGCCGCAATTCACCAGAGCTTGTCTCTGTCGCTCTGCGTGCCATCAGAATCTACTGGCTGATATAGAAATTCTATTTGCAAGAGCATCCGTATTGCATCCGAGCTGAAAAGCAAGTGTAAACAAAACGAGAGAAAAGATTGAAAGATATGCAGAATGAGGCAGAATTTTACTGGCAGTCTGATACTTTCATAATCCCTTTTACGTGTTAGTACTTGTATGTGTGCCTAATGTCTAATTTGACAGTGGCTTTTATCGAAATAGCGTACATGCTTAAATAATCGAGGCGTCACTTGCGGGTAGCCAGGCGTCGTTGCGCTCTACTCAGACGCTTCCGGTACGCCTAGTCGTATGGTTACTTGGTGACGGAACGCGATCGCATGCACGCTAACATTTGGAAATCGTCCATGAACACGCATCCACTTCTGCTAGGACGCTGAAGCATCGGCTGCTGTTTTTCTAAGGGTAGCTAATAAACGAACTTTCAACTGATTTGGGTGGTAGAATGTGTGTGTGTGTGTGGTTGAAGCACTACGGTCAATTTAGGGTTGTGGTCCGAATTCAGGCGGGAAGTGCTAACAGATGATTGACCCTGAGGCGAGGATGTCCTTATCTAGCCACGCTATAAAAAGTCTAGTTGCAGCTGACTTCTTCAGGGCGTCGTCTTCCATGTTCCACTGCTATCAATAAATAAACAATCGTTATCACCATATTAACAAAAAAAAGAACGTGTTTTTCTATTGACGTAATTATTTTTTGTTCGATTACTCAATTCCCTTTCTCACATAGCCCAAGCATCATCCCGGCATAATCGTCGGCAGTCAGCCTCAAAATCTTAAATCTCACTCGTCTTCAACACGCACACACTGTCTACATCGTCCTTCCGTTGTCCTTTACCCTCGTATTTCGCATTGTAGGTAAACTAATATGTTCCATCGTATATCCCTCTTCGTGAGCCCATATCTTTTTTTTCGTCAACGAACAGTACCATCACGAAAACACATTTCGCAACAAAGTACTGCTAGCAACTATTGTCCCAACGGTATTCATCCGTTCCCTGAATTTGTGGACACCACAACGACTACAACTCTGACGGCAATGAAGGCAACATGCGTCCGTGCCTATTTACGCTGCGTCACCGGCCGGTATTCGCCGACGCTTGCGATGTTCTACTGTAACGTCGTTCTTATTGTGCGGGTTGCCCCTCAGATACCGGCGGCAGTGACCGGCCAACGCCGCTGATGCGTGCGCTATGGACAATGAAACAGCGCTTCAAGCACAGAAACTGCGGCGCTTATTATTATTATTATATTCACGTGTAGCTGAAACGTGATATGAGTAAGTGGTAGTGACGAGAATAACAGCAACAACAAAAACGATAAAAAATAACATTGACAGTAACAGCAGTAAACACAGCTAGAACACCAGCTGCGTCAGCGGAGCTACTGCTGGCCCTAGCTGGTTCAGCTTCGCTTTTGCGCAGTTGAAACCTCACCAGAGCATAGTAGGTGCATGAGAAGACGTTTTGGGTCTGCTTCAGCCGTTAGACATGAATTATTACTTCAGACGGTTAGCTTCTGCCAGCAGAAAATGAGCTGTGCCTGTGCCGGGATTCGAACCTGGACTATCACACGTCTACGAAGTTCAGCATGCAGGCACGTACCCACTGCGCTATCACAGTTGGCTACTACTTACACCACGAATGCGCCTATCGGAGTCTGTCTCCTTCTACTTGTCAGTTTCCTGTAATGTCGCCTGATCGCCAACCGACATTTCACTCGTGCTCACACGAGTGAATGAAGCGCACTGTTGTTGCTGCGATTCGCAGCGTGCAACAACTGTCGATGGGCAGAAGCCTTCGCGACGTCTACAGGTGTTTGTGCGCCTGCTGCTGTTCTATCGCTCGCTCCTTCGGCGATGGTTGTCCGCTAACGCGGTTTCTGCAGTGTGTCGTCGATAGGCTCCTGACTCATTCGCTCGGTACCTAGCCGACTGCTGGCCAACACCGTCGCCGTCCTCGTAACACTGCTCTGGCTGTGAACAGGATTATTTGATGCGCTACATTGGTGGCTTGTTTCACTAGCTCAGTTTGTTAACTCACTCTTCACTGAGTCAGTCGTCACTCAATCTCCGTACGGCAGCCCGCGACCCACCAGGGAGGGCTGATAGCGGTCGACAGGAAAATGCGAACACAGCAGCAGAGGCGGCGGCGGCGGCGATAATGGAGGTAGTAGTATCGGTAGCCACAGTGTAAAATACTTATGAAGCGGCGACTTCTTCGGCTATTACTATCATTACTGCTCATAGTAGCACAGCTAAGGATACGGGTGGAGATAAGGGCTTGTGATGTGTACTGATGGTGAGGGCAAGTGACGGGCCGGTTGTGGTGACGGAGGGGGCGTAGGGAGACCGTTCATCAGCCAGACACCCGTCCAATCAACAAACGACGAATGCTGGCACGCCAGCGTTCGCTGCCTAGCTCATACTTTCTGGTCTTTCTTAGTTGAGTCTGACGGTCGTTCGGTATTATCTCAGGTGACTTCTTTTCTGGTGCCGTTTCGTTCTTCTTAACGACGATAAGGGCAAACAGTTGCCTATGGCTAGCTGCAGCGGTAAAGCGGGCGCCAAAGATGAAGAGAAGGAAACTGGGGGGAAAGTGGTCAATGATGAAACCAACACACTATGCCCCTGCGATTGCCAGCGTCAGCGGGGCGGGTGGCTGCGCTGGACCACCTAATGAAAAATGAATAGGAAGGCAAAGTGTTGCAAAGCAAAACAACAAAGGAACGACTTCTAGTGTTCGACCATTACGATTACGGCGGCTGCCAGCGGCGCTGCCCTCTCACTTTTGTTGTTACTCTGTGTTGTATAT
>NW_019213220.1:33023-61069 GCF_002532875.2 Varroa jacobsoni | reverse complement strand
ATGTGTATATATATATATATATATATATATATATATATATATATATATACAAATATACATATATATATATATATACAAATATACATATATATATATATATACAAATATACATATATATATATATACATATTTCACGATGCTAAATTTGTGTGTACTATTAAATATTGGACAATGCTTTTCTTGTTGCAGGCTCATTCAGATGCAGTCGAAAGCTCAGACCTCCCAATCAAATCGGATTACAATTTTTCTGGATTATAAAGGGGCTGGAGTATCGTGTGTTCTCGATAGGAGATCGTCGTTGGTGTCGACATTAATTTATCAACGGCTTGTTACATCATCATAGTACTGCTTTTTTGACGTCATGTCCGTTAATTTTCGTACCACGACTTCAACACGAAACCGCACCAAGAGAAACATAGCCACCCACATCCCCCGAGTGTGTTTTTTTCTATTTTCATTTATTGCTGAACTAGATTCCATGTGGCTTATGACATGTGACGAGTACGCGATGAACCTGAGCTGCAGGTTCGTCGCGTACTCGCAGTACGGTGGGAAACGCTTGTTAGTTTTAGAATGCACGGAAGATAACCGAGAAGATGCTGCGTCATCTAGGTACCTGAAGGTATTCGTTTTCGTGCTCTCTTGTGCGTCTCTAACAGACTGTCAGCAGTTGAACCATAAAATAGCTGCTATCACTGCAGGATAGGAAGCGTGAAAACACACGCTTGTCGCTTGCATTCAAGCGGTAACGGTGTAGAAGTTCGGTAAGAACTTCTACACCGTTTTGCCATGAGGCGATTTACTAATGCAGATGCATACACGTATCTGAACCGCACTTGATGGGCGCCATCAGTGACCAAAACAAACCTGTTTATCTTCACAGCCAACAGAGATCGTGGCATCGAGAGACCGACGCGTCACTTTCGCATTTAAACAAGCGGCCATCCTAGTTTCTCTGGCAATTCTCTTTATAACCGTTACTCTGTGTTGTATCGTTAGCGCAAGTGTACCCGATAAGGTGAGCGCAACTGCTAGCTCATATCGTCCCCTAAAAACAGACTTTTCTGCCAACAATTTGCTGACATTTCAAGCCAGTACTAGTAATAACATACAAACACCGTTTCGATTGTTACTACTTGTATTGCCATAGAAGTTGCCGCCGTTGATCATGGCTCTCGGTTTGTGCAGCTCTTGCGAACCGCAAACCAGGGTCTTAGTGGATGCAATTCACCTGAGGGGGCGATCTACCCAGGAGGCGGCGTGTGACGGATGCGCTAGGGGGTGTCGATACTGTTGTTGTCGTTGTTGTTTTCCCGTGCACAACTGACAACAGCAACACAACGCATTGCTGAAATTTTCTTTGCCTAAAGTATTATTGTACCTTTGAGTAGAATTTTACTATCTGTCGTTTTTGCCTCCTTTCTCTTCTTTTTCGTTGTCGCTCGTTTTCGCGCAGCGAGCGAATAGACCCACGCTGGTACGAAGGCTCAGCAAAGATATCGGCCCCAGGCGTCGTGTTAGTACGTTCGAAAGACAAAACTGGACAGAAAGTTCTTAGAAGGCCACATTGTTCCAAGAAGAATCCGCAGCACTAACACTAGGCAGCCTGTAACCGTATACACTTGAACAGGTGTTCAAATGTGTGAGCTAGACGATGATGTGGGTCTGCCTAGAAATACGCAAAAAACCTCGCAAGGCCTGCACTTAGTTTGTAGTACCAAAACCAGAAGCCGTCGGCGTGCTTGCTATTGCTATTGCCGCCACTGCGGAATGGAGTACGGCACGGCATTAATGTTACGCGTGTGTCTGCCCGATGCTTGTGGCCAGAAACACTAGGCAAGCGTCTATGAGCAAGCCACCCTTGAAGAGCTTAGCTTAGCTACTGTTAATACTGTATGTAGCACAAAACTCACCCAGCGGGAAACGCCCGCAAACAATAGGGGGACTGTGCACAGGGCTATACGAGCTGCTTCATATACCTATAGTAGATCGGCCAGAAGCGCCCAGAAAATCGCGTGGTTATGTTATCGGCTAGCGAAACGATTCATAGCGAATAGCGAATAGCGTGAACTCCCGCTCATCACTAAGCACCATAGCCACGACTTCCTCCCACTACAGTCCTCTATATGCAGGTTAGGCCAATGCGGTGCGGTGCGGTGCGGTCCTTCGGTGCGACGGCTGTTGCTTACAAGCGTCGGGCGACTCTCGAAGCCTGCAACGACTTTGCGCGAGCACGAGTAGTCTTGTGAAGAAGACCTCGTGTCTTGTTATATCTTCGGCGAAGTGAGTCGTATGCAGATGGAGGGGCTGTCGGGGGTAATCGAGATTGAAACAGAGAGAGAAAGAAAAAGAGTTCTTTTTGAGCAAACCGCTATTGAATTGCCACTGCTGCTGCCGCCCACAGCAGATGCGGTATAAACCGACTTAGAAAGAAGAAGAATTGATTCAAGAAGCAAAACTATAGAGGCCGAGTTTCAACTTCGGAAGCTTCTGTGGCAGCCGACAGCAACGGCGCGGTTGTCCGTTGTTCGCATTATTTCGCTTGATCTTCCTGCTGTTCTCTTCCTCCTCCAGTTGTTCCTCATAGTTAAACCATCCAAAGAGAATGACGATACGAGCTGTTTCCAGCGAGAAACTAGCTTCTCCGTTTGGTCGTCGCCGGGTGGAGGGGGCATCAACAAGTCTCAGTTACTCAGACTGTCTGATAGCCAGCCAGCCAGCCAGCCAGCCAGCCAGATCTGGTTAGTCCCCCAAAGCGATTGTTCTCGAAGTACGACTATTCGCCTCGACAAGGCACGTCGGCACGCTCGTATTATCTATTTGGAAGATCCTCTACTGCTCGAGAGGTTTATGCCGCCACAAATCGAACCTGCACAACTAAACGCAAAGCGGATAAGGGAAGATATCTTACTTCACTGTTCTACTGCAATGACACAGCAGCAGCAACAAAACCAATACTGAACGAAAGAAATCTACCAAAACCAGGCATGATCTAGCTACTGTCCCTTAGCTACTGTTTTATGCGGGCAGGTCTTGTCAGCAGCGGGGTTTCCCCTCGTCGGCGGACGTGAATGAAATCAGGCATCAGTCCTGTTGTAGGCCCCAATATCGCATACGACGCAAAGGTGTAACAGTTTCTGTGGGTCTTGAATGCTATTGACAACTGGCGAAGACAGGTACTACGATTGCATCGGCTATATATCGTGCATTTAGCTCGCGGCAGTCTAGCCTAGTCTCTTCGTAGTTCGAGCTGAGTCTGGGACTGGACAAATGCTTAAAGCCAGCGCATAGACACGTGTTAGACAACGGGGTATCAGATAGATCTAGTAGACATCCAGGCAGCTCGGGTAGCTTGCACGTGCGTTCTTCTAAGGGATTCACTAAATTCGTCCTTTTCTTTACAAGTTTCAACTCTTAAGTCGTCTCTTCCGACGCCTCTTCGGTCTGTTTTAGGACTAGATGAAATTGGTTTTTCGTAATCTTTCAAATGTATTTACACCGTATGTTCTGCCATATACAAACAAAATTATGTATGGTATAGTTCGATGCGATTGCCATATTGTCCATGCGTAGGGAAGCTACATCAGCGTTCTGCTATAGAATACTAGCTAGGTCCGAACACAGTCGGGGCAAAACTACTAACTAAGAAGAACAAATTTTCCTGGATGTTCTCTTCCAACCTCTATGACTATCGCTATCGGTACACAGCTAGCTGTTACTGACTTCGTTAACGATAGCTGGCTACTCCGGCACTGGATAGCCGAACTGAGGACGCTTGCCCAGATTTGTTAGTAAAAAATGTAGAAGGACAACCTCCGGCCGGGCTTTCTATACGCCATGTTAGCTGAGGGCGATCGAACCGCAGGGGGATCGAATGCCTTTGCTATGTCACCATTAGAGCTACGACGACCAGCGAATTGGCCATATGGCCGTATTGTTTACTGCTAGCTTTTCTAACTGATCTCTGGCGTCCTTTTTTCTTTCTCTTGGCCCGAGAGCTTCCCCGGCTCTTGATGCCTGCTGCTTATCCAGACGGACGGTCGAGCCAAAGCCGGATCCGAAAAAGAAGACCCGAACAAATCAACCTTTCGGCCACCAACTAGAAAACGCCACGCCGTCTCGCGGAACCCTGAGACACATCGCGGCGAACCAGCCGGGATCTACTGCTTGGTCGAGTAACCTTGTACCCGCAATTGCTAAAAGCAGAAGTCTGAAAGAGCGCAAGACAAGGGGCAATTGTAGGAGGACTGGCGTAGCCGAACGAAACACACACACACACACACACACACACACATAGTGAGTTGGGCGGGTTAAACCGATGGTGTGACTGAAAGCTGAATTCGAGAAGTTTCAACACAAAATCAGAATGATGATGAGCTATGAGACATCATCTTGTTTACAAGCTCCGTTCAACAAGGCGCCGACATGGGGCGAACGTCGTCGGATTGGGCTTCATTGGTTCTTTTAGTTGATTTTGTATCAAAATCAGAGACACGCATGTTTACAAGAACGTAGACGTGCATTCTGTTGTTCGAATAGGAAAAACAGTGAACTGCCGACAAGTCTGCTTCGAAGGGCCACCATTGGGTGGATAATTATGTCAATAGGTATGCTTCGTTTTTTACCGTATAGAGTTATGAAATTTATTTGCTGTCGCTGTTATCAACATTGTAATCAGTTTTTTTTTCATAGATGATAACAAAAATTATCGTCTTCGCTCTGGTTTGCCAAGGCAAAAGCGTTTCTGTTCTAATTACACTTGCGCGCATACATGTTTAACTCCGTCTAAGTCTGTTTTTAAGTCCGCTCAGCCTTAGACGGCATTGGATCCTGCGACAAGACCAAATAAACACAAATGGCGTACTACCTCAATCTAGATTTGCTTGCGTTTTTTGTCAGCGTTATGCTGATAGGACTCAGCCTCGAGCTCTTGTGAATGAGATGTCAAGGCTGTCACAGCACTAACAATACAGAACCCAGCAGACGTCTCCTTGTAACGTAGACCCGAAAGGAGACCAAAACGCATTATGAGTCTGCCACGTTACGGAGCCATAGCTGTCTACAAATCTATCAATGCTTCATGCTTGCTATAGTCTTCGTTATTCGTGGATATTGCTTGTCAGGTCTGACTACCAGGCCATTAGACTCAATTTAATCGAATTCAATAATTTCACCTGCGTTTGTCTAAGTTATATTATAAGTGGCGATCGGCGCCATTACGGAAAGCCAGGGCGAAACTATTCGCCAAAAGAAAGACGGTAAATGTTGCGTCCACCGTTTAGAAGCAGGACTGTGTTTGCGACCTGGCTACCACCAGCCGGCCCGACAGCCCGTGATAATCCTGTACACGAGCGATATCCAGATAGGGGCTACCGCGAACCAGATCGCTGGAGAAATAAACGGGCCTAGGCCGGCGCAGCAAATCGACTCGTCATGGCCGTTATGGCCGCATTAGTCTAATTATATTGCGCTGGAGTTTCGTAAAGCGGAGTGATCGATTCTACGTAGCGAAACACGTAAGTAGTGAGGGCGCCGCTGTCGGCACCGTGTCGCATGTTTGTGTGGTGTGCATTTTGGCGGATATTGTCCCGTGGAGTAACCGGAAGTTGTTACGGTACGAAGCACACAGAAATGATGGAGGTCTTTGCTCGCTGATGAACGGCGTTCCACTGCCAAAATTCTGTTGTAGGCGCAGGTTAAATACGAGAAAAGGGAAGAACAAACGAAGGCGCTATTGCGCGTAGGTTGGCAATGAAGACGCTCATCAAGCGGAATTTCGAAAAAAAACGTGCTTTGTAATAGCAATCAAACCAACTGAACTGGTGGCAGTATTAATAATAATCGCAATGATAAGTGTATTATAGCAAAAGTACGTTTATTACGTAAATTCGAAATACAGCGTCGAGTGCGGTCTCCCATCTAGCGAGTGGATATCATTGTTCCATATCGCAGACAATAAATAAAAATGTCGATTGTGAATTTCCATTGCTGCGGTAGTAGTATATCGTATGATCATCATTCTCGGTCGGAACGAGGCGATCATTGAACGGGTTCTATCAACCACAATATGAACGCGCGTTGATACCGTCACAAAGTGGGGCAGCATATTCGAAATTTATTGCACCTTAGACAAAAAAAAACAGCGAATCGTACTCTGTTCAAGAAACTGTTTGCAAGATCAACAGTAACATTAGCGCGTTAGGATAACAATGGATAGATATTGTATTTTAATGGTTTCAGGCAGCGTTCGAAACGAATTGATTTGAGCCACTTGTCGGCCGGATGACGCCCAGTCGTAGATCAGCTAGGAAATTGCGGTTAGTAATGAAGCTACTAGCTTTCCGTTCTGGCCGTCTCTGCGATACTTAGTACCTTCCTAACTAATAGCTAAGTTGCTAGATTTCTCAGCGCCACTATCGAAATTTGCCATGTATTTCTATTGCTTTGAGGAAAGTTATCGCTCGCAGTTATCATGCGGTACACCTAGCAATTATTGGATATATTACGTTGTAGAAACCATGACGCATCTCGAGACTATCAGAGGTTTTGTGCTTGTGGCCACTGAATGTCCGTTCGCAATTTACTTTGAACGATATCGGCAACAGTTATCGTCCGCTGTATTTAACCAGCCCTGATCGATGCACAGGCACGCTATCAAATCGATGATAAAATTTCTTGCATCAAACCTACGATGAGTCGCTTTACAAAGCTCGCCCTGGCCAAATTTAGGGTGTTAGGCTGGTTTTCTACTGTGCTAGGAAACGAGTGCGCAAGAAGACCACATGTAGCGATTTCGATTGCGGAGCCGGAAATTTCTCGAGAGGCTGCGACCTCGCCGTAACACTTACGCAGCTTACATGCGAGATAAGATATAATCGTATCACATGTCGTATCGTCTCGCAAGGACGTACGATGATATAGCTGCTAACGATGTCTACTTCTATTTTTTTCATTTAATAGCAGGTATTATGTTCGTAAAAGTGCAGTACAAGTAATAACTAAGCGATAAACCGGGGCCTGCTGCACTCTTGGGTCGATTAGCTGGCCGCATGACAGATGCGGCCTGTCTTCGCATTTGGCCTATCGATGAGACAGATCTTCACAGCTAAAAAGCGCGCTCCGATGACGACTGTGACAAGTGCTGCAGTGACGAGCCGCAGGCTCAGCCAGTGCGATCACAGAGAGCTCTGCTTTAAACTGTACTCACTCGAGACGTGGGCACTCCCAGCTCAATGTATATCTGCAAGTAGTCAACGGATAAAAATGATGAACCGAATCGATGTCAACGATAGAAAAATGACTCTCCGCGCTGGAGCTCAACTCGCGCTAGAGTTCTCCCTAATCGCGGCTAGCCTAGAGGACTAAATTTGATGCTAACTGGCTGGGGCACTAACAACACTCGTGCCTGTCTTCGGGTGCCATCAAGAATTGCCGAAGCGAAAGTATGTTTTCGTCATTCTTGGCCTTAAAGTGTATGTTAGTATTCTTTGTGGGGCGAACAGCTGAAGGACAAACTGGGTGTAAATCGGTCTGCTTTACGATATTATATATGTATATATGCTGTAATAAGTACAACATACGGCCAGTCCATTGTGCGTGCTCCACTTATTTTCCAACGCTACAATAAAACTATGACCTGTCGGGTGTTCGTTTGCCATTTGAGGACACAAAAGTATATAGCTTCCAGCTCCAACCGCAGAAGTAGCTGACTAAGCTATGGGTAGCAGGTACATAGTAATCGCTGGCATAGCGTCTAATATGATCATGATTGAGTCAACTGGAACCGCATTGGTAGAACTGTCTTGCCTGATATTGATTCTGCAACGACCGCATCCGACAGGACGGCGTCGAGTTGTTTGCGACGCCCACAGGCGGCCGACACACCGTCGACGCCATCAGCTACAGCTACGGGAAAATCAAAAAAGCAGCACCGAGCTGCTCGGTGTTTACCGGGTGGACGGACAGAGCACGTCGTACACAACGCTCACAATATGTCCGCCGTTATTTTACTGCCGTCACAACCACTATTATTTGTTTGCTCTTATTTTTGGTACTAGTGGGGTTCATCGAGAGCAGCTGGCGTTTGCACAAGGTGGCGACTGAAAAATGGGGTGCGGGTGTTTTTCAAAGCAGCGATGTGAAATGATGTTGGCTCTAGCCAGCAGCGGCAGCGGCACACCCGACCAACAATTGCCAAGCAGTGAACAGCGATACTTAAAATACACTGGTCGCATTGCTGCTATCTAAATGACCAAAGCAATGAGTGCTTTAAATGTACGGAGGGAAAGAAGAGTTTATCTCTAATTGGTCCGCAATGGCAAGGCTGTCATGTGCGTGCGTTTTAACTATGGCTATCTACAGGCTCACGACGCTGCAGGATGTTGGCAACGGTACCGGGACGTTAACGACCACGCCAGCAAACCGGAAGGGCACAGATCTTCTGGTTCATGCTTGCTGGTTTGCTTTGACAGGATACCGGCAGCAGCACTAGCATATCGCTCGAGTCGGAGGCTGAAACGTGAAACTGGAAATACGCAACCGCTATGGTCACAGTAATACGTGGAAACCACGCTTTCGTCGCGGTGTACCTACCCGTTCTTCTAACAACAACAGCAGCCGTCACAAAAGTGAGCTGCACGCTAGAACCGTTGTATTCTCCTTTCATCAGCTATAACTGAATGCCGAGCAAGGCTGTGTCCGTTGTACAGTTGGATGCCCGTACAACATACAGGCATGCAGAATGGGACCCGTTTTAATCCATGGGCAATTACGTACGAACTCATAGTATAGCAATCACAAATATTACGTGACCACATATTATAGCAGATATCTGCGACGTCAAATTATGACGCCGTGAATGAACGTGGGACTAAAGCGCCATCTAGCAGATTTGCAATCATTATGATCGTTATCGACTTCGAAGTTTATGTAGACATATCTTTAGTGAAAGGTCTTTGGCCATATGAATATTTTGCTTACCGCAAATGGACAGCACAAGGTTCCATCAAACATAGCTACCCAATATATTTGGTCTGTCGCCAAGCGCCGCTCTATGGTGTACTAGGTGGTTGGATGATGTCGCGGCTAAGCAGGTACCCTTTGAGTCATGAGGTAATTTGAATAATTCGTTTAGTAATAAACAGTTATTTAAAAAGAACTCACTGTATTCGCGCTGCATCAATTAAGACATTTATGATTCTAATACCTTTATCCGCATCGATATTTCTGATACGATTGGAAAAAACTGAATCGTTTAATAACAAGAAAATCTTCTCTCATCTTTCAAGATGGAGTAACTCCACCAAAGTTTGCGCTCGATTGGATACGATTGGCTACTAGTTTACTTTTTTCGTTTAACTTCTTGATGGAAGTTTCCACCTCAAACTCACCTTTTTACGTTTATCGAACTTGCTTTTGAGTTGATCCAACAGCTCCTTGACGGTCGGCTCCTCCTTAACGGGAAGTAGATATTGCCGCCAGTTGGCCGAGCTAAAACCCCAATGGCAGGTCCTAGTCTCGGCCCTGGCGCGATGCACGTGAGAGATGAAACGACGTGGTGATAGCATGCCCCGGCATTCTAGGCATCGTACACAGGGCGAATTCGGTCCGGAATAGATGTCCGTATAGAACAGCCCTTCACAGCCGCCGAAACACTCGTGGTAGACCTCGAGGGCCTCGCAGTTCTCGTCCTTCGGCCCGCCCTCAACAGGGGTGTGTAGCAAGGAGGCGCACAAGCGCTCTGCATCGCTTTTGCTGATAAGCCCGCACGATGGAATACGATACGGTAGTATTGACGCTTCTTTCAACTGCGCTAGCTGATCGTCCGTACAGCGTGAACAGTAGATCTGAAGATCGTCACAGACCGAGTTGATCTGAAGGAGCGTAAATCCGCGTAGAACCGTATTGAGTATCTGAGGCAAACACAGTCGGTCTTCACCGCCCACATTGAAACACGCAATGGTCTCACCTTCAAGCACGGTCGATGAGCGTTGTCCACTCGAACGGCGATCTTTCGGCAGCGGCAGAAGAAGCGGTGGCGGCTGTTGTATAGGAGGTCGGGACGGCGTCAGGGGGGATACCGACTCCTCTTTTTCGGAGGCAGTCTCTGTCGTCCATCTAACGCTGTTCGGGCCATGAAGGCTGGTCGTGGCCGCTGCCTGATAACTCTTGAGGACGCGTTTCAGATGGGGGGTGTAAGCATCCGTTTCGGTGCTACTTCGGGTCGATTCCACCCGTTGCTCTCGTACGACCGATAGCGGTCGGACGGAGGTGCAAGTAGCGGAAGAAGTTAGCGCGGGCGAACTCGCCGCCACTGTTGCTGCCGCAACAAGAACGGGTGTAGGAGCCGCGCACATGGCCGTGACTTATGTTTACGACGTCAATGACGAGGCTTGTGCCTAGTTTGTTTGGCCTTGCACGAACTCAACCGACTGATGGTAGTGCCTAAACGGCCTAAATCTCAAACGCTACCTGTCCGATTACTACGGGGCTCCCTCAGAACCTTGGTGAATAGGCGAAATAAGATAGGCATGTGAAGGTAGCACTGGAAGGTGCAACCAGCTTCGTCGATTTATTCTTCCTTCCTTCGTCTGTACTGCAGAGATGATTGGGACGTCTGGTTGATTTATCGATTTCGTCGTCGTTGTTGTTGGTGCACTTTTCGTGTTGACGGGAAAGAGCGATATCTGCCGTCGAAATGTAGATGACACATTCACTTGCTGTACGTAGAGAATCGACGGGTACTCCTACAACTGGTAGAACTTTACCTCGACACTGCCGAGGACAGAACAAGTTTGTCGCTCTGGGGGCAACAAGAACAGAGCACTTCGATACCACTGTAATTGTAGTAGTCGCATCACGAAACAAACGATTCCGGGGATCGGACTGCTAGTCACAGCAACACCACTTCAGTCAACGCTAAGCGATACGATCTTCCGTTTCACCGTGTATCTATATGATATTTCTTCTCTAGAAAAATTCCGTAACGCACGATTAGCAAAAATTAAATATACCAGTACGAGATCCCTGGAGCTGGCTTGCATTAACACAAATATATATATATATATATATATATATATACATATATATATATATACGTAGTTTGTTTTTTATTGTTTGAAAAACACTAATAACTCCGACTCGGGCAGTAGTACTCCGAGATAAAAGAATACTCCTTACTTCAATACTACAATTCCTGTGATTGATAACTAGGCACGTTGTCGTAACGCTGTCTAACGGCATCCACTGGAAAGAGCACAGACTTCAGAACACACAAGAACACAATTTGGAGTTGTTGTTTCCTATATCCTCTTATAATAACAATTATTCTATATGGACATTTTTCTTTTAGCTTTTTCCGCTGTCGATATATACTCGATGTTTGTTTTCGTTCGGTATTCTTGCTTAATGTGTTTCGTTTAAGTTTTCTTAAGATTTCCTCAGTAGTTTGTTCCGTGCTATCTTTTCCTTCAGTAGCTTTCGCTCTGCTAGTCACTATTTTTTAGAACAGTATCGATAACAGTAGCACTTGTAAACATCTACTTGTTCTCCTCGTCGCACCTTGTCCTGCTTGCCTTGCTCTGGATTGGCAGACCAGCCAGCTAGCGAGCTACTTTTATCGAATCGAGTTGCACTCTCGCTCCAAAAATACTCGTTCTATTCCAAAGCCAACATTTGGCGGAAATGGTAACTGGACTGGTGAACAGCTAGCTTGCTACTTAGGCAAAGATAGGGAAAGACGGACAATTGTTATCGCATTAGTGGCGATAGTGTCATGCCAGCACAGAATGGATACGGTCAAAGCAACAATAACCGACAGTACTCGCCAGACCCGCCACCATCGACTAGCACATTTTCAAGCGCTCTGCCTGTCTGTCTACGGCCTGTGTGTAGCGCCGTTCATTCGGTGCCTCCTGCCGCCGCCGCCGTCGTCATCGTCGTCGTCGTCGTCGTCGTCGTCATCGTCGTCGTCGTCGTCGTCATCGTCGTCGTCGCCGCCGCTGCTGCTGCTGCTTCTGGCTGGCGCTGCAGATTCCTGCTGCTGCCACTGGCGCTGCTGCTGCTTGCGCCACCGCCGTTCGCGCCGCCGCTGCCAGCAAAGCTCGTCACTGTCCGTGTCGCTCGCTGGCGGCGCTCGACACGAGTGCGGTTCGAAGCAATCGGGGAAAGGGGACGCCCTCTCCCACCCTCGCCCCAAATGACGAAGCGACGGCGCGGCGCCCGCAGACAGAGACGACAGCAACTATGATGACGACGACGACGACGACGACAATGACAACAACAACAACAACGACGACGACAACAGCGGCTAGTCGGCGGACCGGTTCACAAGGAACACACATATGCATTGAAGAGAGAAAGGGGAATCGGTCATAGGAAAAAAGGGGGACTCGAAGACACACGTTCAGACAGACAGCACACACGCAGACGCACATACATCGAGACACATAGAGATCGACACCACAAGCTTCACATACGCAGCCCTATACACTGACGTGCACATACGGCCAAAGCGAAAAAGACGAGCAGAAAGAGAAAGGGGGAGATAGACAGAGAGCATCAGCAGTCGGCCAGCTCCTACCGACGTGCTGCTGCTGCTGCTGACGGAGCATCATACCGGCGGCGGCAGCAGCAGCAGCAGCAGCAGCAGCGGCGGCGGCGGCGGCGGCGGCGGCGGCAACAGCCAACAGCTGTAGATGCCATGGCGCTCTCTCTCCAGCAGTACTCCCGCTGGAGGCACACGCATATACACGGAGATAAATAGCACAGCCATACATATACACAAACAGACACTTAGAGATAGACGGCGACGCGCACACAACCAACCTCCCCCGCCTCCGCCCTTCCCCTGCATTAGGCTCTGCCGCTCGTCTGCTCCTCCGCGATCAGCCAGACGTCGGTGACGTCGACGGCGGCTGTGGCGCCAGCGACGACGACGACGACGATGATGATGATGATGGCGAGAAAGAGAGAACACGGCCATGTCTACATGGGTTTGTGAGCTGTGACTGGCTGCCTGTTTGGCTGTGTGTATCAGTGAGTCGACTGGGTCGGTCGTTCTCCCTTCCTACTTGTCTGCCCGCCGATGCGACTGGTGTCGTGCGATGTCAGGGATCCAGCAGCTTCTGCCGCGCCAGAGCGTCGGCTGGGGACATCAGCGCGCTGCGGGTGCGACGAGCTTGCGGCCATCGCTTGTATGTAGCGTCCGTCTGGCCCCGACACGACTCGATTAGACCATGCGCGCACACGTCCAAGCACAGTCATGGTCTGCACACATTTCTCTACACGGACACCTACTACAGATGCTCGTAGACCGGCGACGTCGCTCCTCGCGCCGCACTTTCCTCTTTCTTGTGCAAACGACGACGACGACGACGACGACGACGACGACGACGATGACGACGACGACGACGACGAGGACGACGACGACGACGGTCACGAGCGACAGCCAGAAAAGAAGGAGATAGAGGTCACGCCGCTGCTGTTGCTTCTGTTGCTGCTCCTGCTGTCGCGGTCTAGTCTCGTGTCCGCAAGGCGGCGCTACCGGCGGCCCCATCAGTTTGAATGGCAGCAGACAGAAGCTGTCTCACACCCCTGCCCACTTTTTTCTCGTTCCCCTAATGTCCGTAGGGACCAGTTGGCGACTGCCGACGCGCTGTTGTAGCGGTCGTTAAGGGCCTAGAGATAGTGATGCGGCCATCACTGCCGCTGCTGCGGCACCGGACGAACAAAGTCGTCCCATGACAGGGACGGGCGAATAGGCAAGCCATGGATGGACAACCGAAAGGGACGAAATGCTATGGAAAGTGTATCGGATGCCGACTAACCATCCGCTGCGACGCGGCCATGAACAGGCCGATAACCACGGCTGGCGACGGTTATGGTGGCGGCGCTTGAGAACCGCGCGGAGGAGATGGAGACTACGGTAGCAGAACCACCGATATCAGACAGCAGCAGCAGCAGCAGTGCAGCCGCCGTTGCTGTGATCTGCTACGAGGCCCGCAGCGTGTGATGGCAGGGAGACTGCAGCTGCCGCTGGGGCCAGTTAGCAGAGGCCGCATTGCCCAGGTGGACAGAAGGACAGACAACAGGAAGCCCGTTTGCTCGTCGCAAGTGTGCGATGCTGACGGTCGCTGTAGTACAAAGCAGCGTAGAAAAACGCGTCAGAGAACGATAAAAAGGAAAGCTACATGGCTACGATATTTTAGGCGAGAAAAGGACTGGATTAGCTAGCGATTGGCGATGGATATAAAATAAAGATTGGATTAGAGATGATAGCGGTGGTACTAATTGGAAAAAGCGTTACGGAGGGAGCGCAAACAGGGCGCCTACATACAGCTCTGACTGAAGGGGCCATCACGCTATGTGAAGTGGTGGCAGCAGCAGCATTAAGGTGAGCCAAGGCACTGGAAATATATAAAAAAAAAAAGAAGAGGCAAAAACATTGAATAGAAAAGAGACTCAAGAGATTTTTTTTAACCGTCCGCACGCGTTTTTGCGTCGCCTAACGTGAACTACGAGTTCGACCCTATGCGCTGTATATTGTTATAATGGCAAAGACTTGAAGCGCAAATTAGCCGCGTCTGTTGCACTACGCACACAGTTCAGGCCCATACAGCGAGGAAGGGGTTGGATATTCGTGACAACTAATTAGGTAACGTATCTGCCTGCTAATCGTAGAGACATGTTGTGGTCTAGGTTCAAACCCGGGCTTAGACAGACGGTTCGTGTCGTGCTGAAAGCTAGCCGTCCGTTCGGTTGAATGTCCAATGGCGACACGGGACGTAAAATTCAAAAAACAGAGGAAGTTCGGACTAAAGTCTTTGAGAGAACAAGGGTAGCGGACGACACATACATAGCAGCATTGGCTTCTACGAAAGAACATCGTACAACTGTTAGGCATATTCGGTTCGTATCTGCAAGGACACTAGTGTATTTAAAGAAAGAGCACAATAACGTAATTACGATTCTGTTACTCAATATGCAGATTGTTTCAACAAAAGATAGATGAATAAATCTATAGATACTGTAAAATGATAAACAGTACGCTTGTGGCATCTTACAAGACAATTTATCGGGCGAGTCTTATTTATTTTGGTATTCTCGTCTCATAACCCTGATTTTTAATTATCTATTACACAATAAGAATAACAGCATTAAATGCAAAACCGCCATAACTGGTTTAATGCGGAACCGTCTACTTGGTGATTTTGTAGCTTCTAGGAGCTTTCTAAAAACAAAATCTTCTACTGAAAATTTCTAGGAACCATCGACGATTTGTTAAGAAAGCTATTATTTGATACAGAGCATTTGTAGTATAAATTATCACACCGGTTGATGCCAACCGGTAACTGGCTGTAGCGACAGACTGCTCTGACAGACAATACGCCATCTTTTACAGATCACGCATTCTAAGCAAACAACAACAAATACTATAGCGTTACAACGAGTAACACTTAAAGCAATTGTTGTCCAGCCTAAAAGACTGTATGATCTTGGTTTTAGGTTTCATACCTGAGAATAGGCAAACACACGCAGGTTTCAATTAGTATTATTTTTACTCACAGTGAGTATGAATATATAGATAGATTCAAGACTACCATACAGAGTAACTAAGCAAGCGTAAAATGTCCATGCGCAACGGGGCCAATATTCGTATTTAAAGTGAACGCCTAATTGTTGCCTGCTTGTTCATCATGATGTCCTTGAAAGTTACGAAATTTACGAAAAGTTCAGACACCAAGCGATAAATCCTGATAGATCCTTCGACACACCTACGACGGCCCTGTAAATCGATTCATCATATTCTTTCTATAAGGTTCACTAAAGGTTAGCCGATGGCCCAGTCACATATGACCTAGTTCGATTCCAAATTGGTTTTGTAAGACTCCGCGTGCCATTGCGTCGTAAGATTTCTACGGCTTCCCAAAAAACTCACTTCTCACAAAAACACACTTTATCACAGAAACTATGTGATTATCATAATTACAGTCAATATTAATCAAACAATATGTTTCTAGCAATTTCGCGTTACGTCTGATAAATCGAAAAAAAACTTCCAAAAATAATAATGGAAAGACCTGCGCACTTACAAAGTTATTAATATTCATTGAAGGTTGCGAAACTAAGCGGTTTTAAATATAACATAATCTATAATTCCTGATCCTTTATTTTGTAATTAGCAAACAACATTTTACATAGCCGGCGTGTGGTGTTTTCATAATGGATTCTGTTGAGTGGAGTTAATTGATCTCTCGTGCGCCCATTTTATGTCAAAGTCTTTCCCTGTTTGCCCCAGCGGTTTGAAGCGCGGCAGCTCCGGGAAAATATTATATGTCTTTTAAACGGACAGTTACACGTGTACTTAGAAGAAAACCGCAAGTTCCTGCTCAGGTTCGAAGTTTTCCGCAAAGTTAAGCAGAACGATCGCAGGTGCGATTTTGACTGGTTTGACGCTTTGACGGTTTTGAATGCTCCAATGATATTTGTTTAATCAGATGATATCTTTAATATGATGGAATTGAATATTGGACGATTATTGCCTCATGTGGAAGATCTAAGGTTAGTAGGCCTTATTCTCACTTTTTGGTTAAAGTTTGATAGCCGATGTTAGCTAGGTGTTTTTGGGTACTCAACACCGCCAGCAAGTAATTACATACTGATAGCGTATGTTGACTACACGAAACCTGTGATAATACCACCGCGATCCTTGCCAAAGTAGACAGATTATCACTGAAAACCTAAGGTACAGGTAAAATAAGGGGACTGAGTACAATCGTATCGCAGAAAAGTGATTTATTCTATCACAAAAAATTGCCGTTAGGTTGATCCTTTCTATCTAGGCCGTTATAAACAAGCGAAGCGATTCGCTGCAGCTTGGGCCGCTTACAAGGACAATCCTGTACGCATGCCTAACATAACATGAAAAAGAAATACTCTTTCAGGGCAAGATGATTTAGACAGCACCAGGTTACATGATTTTTGTGCAGTTTTATTTCTTCCAATATGGTCAGCAAAACGGAGCTTGCCCTTAAAGCATTTTTGGCATAGACAACGCTACCGTTACGCCGATCTTCGTCGTGAGTAAAGTAGCAGAAGGAGATGGAATTTCTCAGAGTTCAGGTCACATATCGTAAGGTAATAGTTCCCCAGATGTTTTTTAATTTTCTCAATTCCAATCGTATTTTACATGAATGTGTGTTTTTTTTCACCACAATTGCGCATAATACCTAATACACTAGAAACTATACCAACGGATGGTCCGACTAACGGGGATATGGCCGTCAGAGTCCATATGACCAAAATGTCCTAAACACCTAGTCTAGAAGTTCGTAAAGCATACTTCAAATAGGTTAGAGCGTTCAAGGTATCAGTGTCATACGCTGTGTAATAACACTCATATAGGCATTTTTTTAGAGGTAACCGAAGCCGCTGAGGCACTGATCTATACAGACGTTAATAAACGTTTCTAGTTTTGAACTGTGGGACCATGCTAGCGGCATCAAACCACTGAAAAGGTCCCTGCACCGATATCATAGCCTCTTTTGAACTATGTACCTATTGTGTGTACAATTGCACTTGCTTGCTACTGGCCTTTTGATGTGACTGTCGAGTTGACTCACGATGGTGACGCCTGAACCGACAGCTAAGAAGATTACATAATAATCTTCTTACATAATAAGTATACTATGCATGTCGGCAGACACCGTAGTGGACGCAGTATAGAAACAAAAAGCCTTTCTATAAGGCTTCCCTTGCCATAAAAAAATCGTCGGGATAGAAAATAAAGTTTTTTTTGTAAATTGCCTAATTCAGTTAGCAGTTGATGAAACAGAGCTAAATCTCATCGTTGCCGAACACGTTATAGTTGACAGAGTTTACTGAGAATTATAGAAGGGTACGAGCGCTATTGATAATTTTCACATGTCGTCTATTCACGTTGCCTGTTTTTTTTTTTCGATGTTCTTACGCTACGCCACAATGTTATCACGAACATTTTCTAATACTCAAGGAAAGCTAGGCACAAGAGTTGGAAAAATCAATTGGGGTCAGAAACAGGAAACGAGATTTGAAGGTCTCATAGTTGTTGCCGTTAGGTAGCGGTTTAACGGATAATATGAAGGTGCACTAATAGAGTAATAGTAATAAACGTCAGTCTCTGATGTGTGGTGACCATAGATTATTACAATGAAATAAATGATCCCGCATTTCCTAAACGCTGCTCCGAAACGTTACCTCTATATAGATGAGCTATGAAGGAGCATTTTGGCCTGTCTAAAAAAAAAAGAACCAGTTTTCAGCTGCCGGTAACACGACGTCGGTTTAATATTAAGTCAATGACGATATCTATATGAAGACGAAAGATTCTTGAAAAGGACACAAATGATCTTTGAACGTTTCAATAACAAGTTCTGCCTTGCCGTGTCTTTAATATTGCTATATCGCGCGGTTGATCGGTTAGAGAATAGGACCTAAGTGTTTTCTGTGCGAAAGCTAGAAAACGGATTAAGGGAAAATGTGTGCATACCTGCCATGGCTTAAGAACGAAGTAGCATATAACACAACAAAATCGAGTGTGATCAATCGCCAACTCTACCTATTGAACGAAATACGCTTTTACCCTGATTAAAACAAGCTACGTACTTACCTGTTCTATTCTAAAGAGACGGTAATTATAATATAAAAAAACCATGGGTCTCATGTCGCTCTCTCCTGAGACATACCATGACGAGATCATTAATCAAGTACCTGTCTCACATATAACAATGATGCGATCAGTGAAATGTAATACCATGACGCCAGTAAGATGAAGGCCAAATATCAATCTAACGGAAAAGAAATTCAAGTTCAGTTATGTTGCGTTCCGACATCGACGTTTTTAACGGTGCCACGAGGTCGAGCAACGTTTCCTCGACGGACAAATCACGTAAATTTATCTATGAACAAAACAATATGATACTATTTGAGAAAAATCAATAGGTAATTGGCCGAGTAGTTCGTTAGCATCCGCGATGTGCTTCAGCAAACTGCTTTCCTGTTCTTTCAACTTACCAAAAACGTTTGAATTACAAAGGTGCATATACATGCAATATGACACATAAACGATATCCGTGAAATTTCTGCTTGAGATAAAGGAAGTTCATGATATTCCATTAAATAGCGTCAAATTTCGGATGGCCATTTTAGTAAGCTTAAAGACGCTAACAAATTTTTCTGATACCCTCAGACCCTACGCGACCTTGAGATTTGGTCAGTAGGTCTACTTAGAGTAAGGCCACTTAACAGCAATCATATATAAAATACAGTTTAGATATCTTTATCGGTCAAAACGAAAGATACCGAAGGACTGGAGTACCTAACAAGAAGGCTAAATACAAGGCTTTCTTAAGGCAGGAGCTGACCTAATCACGCAGGTGCAACTTAACACAATATGTACTCGGAAGAAGCCGCCAGAAAAAGTCGAAAACTCATGTTTTAGAGAGCATTTGTGTGCGACAAGGTATTTTACCGTTAACGGTTCTCTTATATTGGTGAACGCACCTCACATCGCCGACTTCATTATCCTTCCCCTATGACTGAAAAACATGCACTTCAAACAGGCATTCTAGTAGCGATTCAAGGTTAACGCACAGCAGAGTGTGGGCAAAATTTGTTTCAATGCTCTAGACATGGAAATACAGATCTGAATTTTCGAACAATACGAAGCACTGCAGTTTGTAACTAGTAGAAATTCTACTGTCACGTGCACAGTCGGCCGTTACCTGCCACATTATCTTGGACTGCCTGCTTGTGTTACGGATAATCCTAAATCACTTACTGAGCCAGCTGGAATATACACATATTATTGCTTGCACAGCGGAAAAGGAGCCACATTGATGTCTGAAATAAAGGAGGGATTTTTACTCAGAAATTACTAAATTTCGATTAAGTTTCAACATGGACAAGGTGCTCAAAAAAAGGTACGGAAACGAAGTAAGACGATTGCAGCTTAACTCAGCTTGTCGAACTGAGTGAAAAAAGTGCCCTCGAGAAGCAAAGAACAGCAACATTTGACCCCACGGAGAGTTGATAACCGAGGCAGGTCTAATAGATCTTAAACAGGATTATATAGACTTTCAGATCTTGCTCTCTTGGATAAGTTTACGCAGTTTAGATAACAGCTTATTGAAACGAAGATATTGCACTCCGAAGGTATGTCTATTCATGAATGAATGAATTATTAAATTAAAACTAATAATTAATGTTAACTAATGGAACTGTAAGCGCAGAAGAAGTGCAAAAGTTCGCATTACCTAAAGCAAGCTGACAAACGAAAATACTTTCAAACGATTTAATGTTGCTATGGTTACCTATGTATGCTATGAAAACAACATAGATTCTAATGCGGTACAGGAAGTCTGGCTCCCCGGGCATATGACGCCGAGGACAGTTATGATTTCTTGCATTTGTAGAAGTTAGATAGTATCTGAAAGCTTGTGAAGGTGCTTTCAATAAAGATGACTACCCATAATTTTTAAATGGTACATCTTCTAAACAGGATACCCGCAGCACAAAGGGATCTACCTGACTCAAGCGCTGCTCATGTTTTACTGCTTCGCCCCTCGTGCGAGTTACATAATGCATGCTATTTCGAATTTGGGATTGGCCTGAGTGAGGCCACATCAAAGGCGACATGGGACGCATTCGAGGAAGTCGAACGCTTACTCTGCCAAACCTCAATAACAGGTTAATCATAAGAAAGAAAACTTCGTACTACCCACGAATCGTTTGCCGTATCCACTGCGCGACTTGACGCCAACGCATTTGTGCCTACGGTTATGTCCTTATTTTCTCCATCTGTGATTGCGCTACGCCTAGAAGCCGACAACTAACCCCTCTACCATGTTGTCATTTCTAGTGCACTTCGTGGCAACAACGAGAACGAATTGAAGATCTACAGCTCGTCAATAGCTTAACAGTAAACTGTAAGTTCAACTTATTGCTATCAACAAATTTAGCTCAAGTGAATTCCATAGCGGAATATCTATAGAAATGATACTTGTAAGAGGAGCGTACGTTTGCATTGGATGACCTCCTCTGACGCGATATAGAAAGCGTTAAAATTGTGCACGGTTTGACAGGGCTTCTGCTCAGCAACGCAGCGAATCGAATTTCGTCTACGTCCCCCAAAGGCCTACAGGTCCGTCACAGGCCATCTGAATGCTGTAACGAATTGGCCACGCTTGATACTATACATAGGCAAACCGTATCGCCATGCCCAGCGGAAGAGAGCCTTGTTTTCCTCATAATCGACCTACGAATGCGTATACGTTTATACAATTTTTCCTAGCAGAGGTCACTATAGAATTCGTTTGTTACAGGACTGTGGGTAGGCACAGGAGATCGTGAAGGTACCTAGTAAAATCAATTCCAGAAAAAAAAGTGCTCGGCCAGACAGTTTGTTTATTTCTCCTTCTTCGACTCTGATGTAATCCTTTGCTTACTTGTTCATTTTCCCTCTACCTGTTTTTGATGAGTTCGAAAGCAATTACTTACGTTTGACCTTAGATTAGAATAATCGCCATTAATAACCAATGATAAAACCGTAATCATCAATATATCGCACGGCTATATAATACATTACAGTATTGTTTCTTTCATGCTACCTTATTATGGATACTTTTACTGCCTCGGTTGATCTTGAAACCACTTTTTCAATGATCGTTCTAGACATATTTTATGCTTTTCCTTCGGCTATGCCCATACCTTATCAGTCGTATTCCTTGTACAGTCACTATTACAATCAAACTGCTATCCGTTATAACCGAAATATATACGTGCAAATATATTATCATGGAAAAAAGTTACCATTTGTATTAATTTTTCTATTTTCCCAGCATGTTGGTTGGAATCAATTTTATCCACCGCTATGTATTCTACTTGTTCAGTGGGTGATTATTACCCGATTGTTACCAATGAATTGCTCGTACCGCTAATGACCTACTCTCTCGTCATACAACAGTTTCAATTGTATTGAACTTTCGCTCAGTTCTCTCTAAAATTTGATTGAAGGCATCAGTCAGTTCGTTCACGCAGTCATAAGTTTTGTGTTTTTTCACTGTGGAAAAGGATCATGGTTCTCGCTCAGAAACAGGCCCTTCCTGGTTGCGCTTCGCGCTTGCTACATCGCCAGTCAATATGTATGAGACAAATAGCACACAAAACAAAGCAAAGAAAAAATCAAAATGGTCCTTTGTTGAATGACGGTCCCGACGAACAAGTCCATACGCAGCCCAAGCTTCATCTTTCATCCTTACGGAACAGACATAGTTCTCAGTATAAACTGCCACCCCATCCGGTTCACTCGGCCTGTAAGCGAACAGTTCACGACTTCGTGACCCGTTCCAGGCTGTGCTCGGGTATCTGTCGCTTGAAATGCCTGGTAATTCTTGAACAATGACTAATCTGGTCGACAAGCTAGAACAGATAGAGCTGGCATGTCTTAACTGTGGTATAATCTATATTTGATTCATTTAATGCTTGTGCGCCCTTGTAACCATCATGTCATACTCCCAGCATGATTCTAACATGCCATAGTTTTCGACCTTCGCTTTGTGATTTTCAAACTGTTAAAAATCTCTGCAGCCTCCGTCCACAGCCCTACTGTCCCAGTCGGGATTCGCTTCAGCGTTAACTCCTTCTCTTAGATGAAGCAGATGCCAGCTACTCCGTAAGTACTACGGCGCCAAAGGGTTTCCTTAACCTTTCGCGTTGTCCGACCTCGGTAAGCTGATATCGTGATCGGTTAGTGTGACATGCTAAACGAACTTATCGCAGTTCCTATTCAATTTCAACTAATACATAGATTCTCGTATAGATATTATATGTATATAAATAGATGCAATGGGTTGTATATGTAGATTTGAATATGCGCGCGCTTCTGAACACGTACGTACGTTCATTTCGTTTCGTGTTCATAAGTCGGTCAGCTTATTGGTACCACGCGAATACGCACCGGGAAGTACTTCTTCGTCACCGACCTACGATTTATTATATTAGCGGGTATTTGCCACCAATGTATATATATATATATAAATACGGGACGTTTTATCCTCATGCTAGTCGTATTTGGCTGGCTGATAACGGAACAAATTACAGTGATCTGAATTAGCATAGAATTATATATTGATTGGCTAAATGAACTTTTTTTCGCCGGTTGAAATCTCCATTATTATTATTATTGCCACCGTCAATCCATTAGCCACCCAATCTACCGCCGATATTGCCCACACCCTAATTCTCGCATACTCTTATCATATCTAGGTACTTTTTTATATATTGTTCTCATTATTGCTTCACTATCATTACAATTATAGCATATTGCTAAGTATCTATATTATAAACCCTGTGCTTAGTGACGTCTATTCAGTGCAACAAGCTAGGACCGCCCTGCACTTTTGCCATATCAGTACTAATATTGTCCCTGGCTATTACCGACGAATCTCTACGTGTCTAGGGGATGATGATCATTTTTGGGACGTTCAGCTAATGAAACCACCAGCCAGTCCGCCGTTATTCGCACACCGGTCGACTAACATTTACACAAACAAATATGGAAAAATATATATATGCATTAAATAATCGTATGGACCATAAGTATCATATTGGATATATTATTCATATACATATATACATCTATATACATAATGAATATATAGAATGGGTCATATCAATTGTTTTACTCAAGACGGTCGTTCTCGTCGAGCCTCTCATTCAATGGATTCTTTTTTGGGAGAAATAAATCGCCATTTTTGCGTGAGGGCGCCATTTGCAGGAAATGCTTATTAGGGCAAATGGAACTTAACAAACGACGGTCAAAGTAGCACAATTGCATTTAACTTTATTCAGGCTCG
Source organism: Varroa jacobsoni (assembly GCF_002532875.2). Classification (NCBI taxonomy): domain Eukaryota; kingdom Metazoa; phylum Arthropoda; class Arachnida; order Mesostigmata; family Varroidae; genus Varroa; species Varroa jacobsoni. The sequence goes on along the minus strand of NW_019213220.1, from coordinate 37,178 downwards.
CCAGAGCGTTTATTAACAACGCGGTTCTTCCTTGAACAACAGAAAGCAACAATCCACGACTGGTGTAAACGGAGTGGGGAAACACAATTGTATACTATTCACACGAAAATACTTCAACAAAAATGTAGAGACACACTAAACGACAAGACAGCACTTTTTTCATTTGAAAATATTATGCACGCCTACTATGTGTCCCTTCTAGTAGGGTTAAAAAAAGGATACAATACACTTAAAGCACAAGATACGTACGTAATAAAATGGGCCGTGACTGGGTTTCAAAAACGGAGTCGCGTTTAGCAATAGTATAGAATAAATTTGGCCTTTAACGGTTACGGTATGTCCAGTGAAGTGTTTACCCGCAGCGGCTTTATAGTAAATTAAACATTTACTAGTCAGTCTGAGATTCTAAGAGTTTATGTGCAACGCCAAAACCGTCGGTATCGATCGGGTTTGGACAAATTGGACACGAACGATAATGAGAATCATTATCTCTAACTCATAATTTAGTATAGGACATCCATATTCGAACGTAGCGACGCTAAAAGTACGTCCGGTCATCGTTTACCGAAAAGTTTAATAATACGATGGTAATACGGTATGTGTTTATTGTGATCAGCTGTAGCGTGTACAAGCACATTTGCTCAGGGAAGTGACTAGATAATAGTTAAGTTTACACTGTGCAAAGCGCTTCTGACGATCAGCGCAAGTTCTCTACTGAAGTACAATCACAATCTACATGCATACTGACAATACGCATAATCCAATACTGATAAAATCTCGAAAAAAATGATTCGTTAATGTCACTACGGATGACAATCTTACCCTTCTTATAAATTGAGCTCGTTTCCCTGTAGGAGGGGTCTAAGGAGCAATCAATAACATTAACGGTGAGTCCCCATGATGGCCCAACGGTAAGCCGTTTGCCTGCTAAACTCAGAGGCCTGTAAATGATGTAGGCTTGAAACTGGGTGTCACGCTAGAAAGGGCTAGCCGTTTAAAGCAAGGCTTTTCGGTGTAATAGGAAAACGTAATCAACTATTACTCATTTCCTCCACTTCCATATGATCTTCTAATAATAACAATAACACTAGTAGTAATGATCCAGAGCCATAAGCGTGTCTATGTGTACAGAATATATATGCTGGTCGAGAGAGATAAATGTTACGTAATACGTACGCGAAAACCACTGTTGGAAATTACGCCCGCAAATAAAGATATGGTGGTCTAACATTCTCACTGGTTCGGCATCACCCTCACCTTGAAGTCGTTCGAAGGCAATGAATGGGCTTTGCTGTCTCGTAGTCACGTATCGTGCGTAACAAATGTAAGCTAGTAAACGCCGCTTGCGAAGTTCTCTTTCTTGGAGTCGTTACGGAAAGAAAACATGATTTTACATGCTATCTTGCTTTGTCATTAAGGTATTGAGACCGGTACGTAGGTTCAAGAGGCCAAATAGATTAATGCAATAGACATACGCTAGTTTGTTGACAAGGAGTAATTTTTTTTCGCGTATTAGGTGAAGTTCCTGCCAAGGCAAATACTTCGTTACAAATAACTCGATACAGGCTCTTTATACAGTTCCATATCTGCTGTGTTTCATGCATTATTATGATTGTGTATTGTATATAGATATAATAAATAACTACTCTTGAACGGGCGAGAATGCGTTTTAGCGACAGATGCAAATGCAAGCTCATCTTCATTATGGTTTAGTAGGGCTCAAGAGAAAGATTTCACGTTCGCAGTTTGTGCCTAGTCGGTTTTTTTGCGAAATGTCTGACGTAGTTTCATGCGGTACTTTTGTCCAATTTAGTTCACACAATGGCACCTTCTCGTAACGGCAGCCCACAAATATAGGTTTGACGTGCAATTTTTTTCGTTATATGTATTACCGATAACCCTCCATTGTGCCATGGACATTCATGATGGAAAAATGCAGTTTACACAGCCAACACGAATTTTCTTTTGGAAGAGTATTGCAAGTGTTCGTTAACGGTGTCATAATTCAATGCTTGTTTCGGGAATCGGTTATTACGTAGCTCATTCAGACGTCGCTACCACTGTGAACTCGTCTAGACACCGCCAGTTGCTACTAGTGTTACCTTATCAAGTGGCCTACCGTTGAATGAGCGTTCAGTAAACCTCGTTATTTTGGCCTTTTTGTTAAGACTATGCATGATCGTTGAGCTAATGTCCCATCTCTATATATCTCTAGCCTATTTTCCGAGATATCGACCTCTGCACTGGTTCTATGAACAGGACTAACACCCTAATTGATAACTTCATTTGTTCAGCATTTGCCGTAAGCCAAGCACACCTTAAATACTTTCCGTTTCATTGCATTCCCGTGGCCCTCAAAACGGGCACACGACATTCCCTTACGTGCCTGAAATTATGAGTTGGCAGTTTTGGTATTGTGACGTTATGAACTCCACGTTCATTTTGCGTGAGGGGCTCAGAAAAGTTTTTTTTTGAGTAGATATTTCTTTCGAACACGCATTCGTTTCTGACCTTTGTCGACAGGTGAGCTAAACACAATACTGCTTCTTTGGGGAATGATTGTGTTGTTCATTGATCAGTGAGCGACAGTTGTAGAATTCGAGCCATGAGTTCTTCCTCTTCGGCTATTTTTCGTTCTTCTTCCTCACGTAGCTCTCTACTAAGTTTCAGAGCAAGGCTCAACTCGTCGTCGTTATCGTCTTCGTCTGGCGCGCGCTCTGCCGACGGCTCGATGCCATTTTGCAAAGCCCTAGAGAATAAAATATAGCAGGACTATTTTAAATACAGCTCAGAAAGTTCGGAGACAACAGGACGTGTCACTTGAACCTCACGGGAAATATGTATAATAATTGTGTCGTCATTTAGAACGACGACGTCTTTTTTTCATAAATTACTACTGGGAATTATAGGAATGAATAGAATGAAACTGGCATTACTTTGACTTTTAGTTTATGCCCACATCATAATCGGTAGTAGTTTCTTATGACAATTTAGCAAAACAGCAATCAACAACTAGATTGTATGGTGACGGTCTTCATAAAAGAACAGTAACGTATATATTTTCTAATAGGACTTTATCTTCTTTTGGTAGAACTCTGTTGAGTTCTAACAAAAGAAGTTCAAACGTCGCATCCTACAAATGCAATAAGCTTCTAATGTTCTTCTAATTACTTCAGTGCCTGGTTGAATCTAAACCGTTAGTTACACGAACCGAAACAACAGCTTGTCGTGGCTTTTGTACTGTAGCTTATGAGCCCTGATGTCGCCATCGCTAGCGTGGGTGGCGCGGGCGTTGTTACTTAGCTGCGGAGGAAGACGACCATTGGCTTGTTGTTGCTTTTGATTTTGCTGTCGTTCCATATGAGTTGGACACTGTTTCTCGTTGAGTGGGCTTGTTGAGTTCTGATGACTCGGGTTCTCCAAAGCTGACTCAGGCGGCCCGTTTCCATTGGACGGGGGCAGCAATAATAGCGATGACCCATCCTTGCTCGCTGGCGCAAGGTTCCCGTTAGTTTCGTATCGGGGCGCTGCGGAGTTCAGTGCTTCCCAAACAGTGACCTGCGCAAAACGATCCAGTCATTCAATTTGAATAACTAAGAGGCGCTCACGTTACGGATGGGCACTTAAAATTTATCGACTATATAGACTTCGGCCGAAAACCATAGTACCGTAAGTACAGACGGAAAACGACTTCGAATTTGACCGGACGAAACGGAAATTCATCTAGCAGCGTCCGGTTGAACAAATGGCCGCGCACACGATTCCATCCCATAGTATACAAAAAGCAAAATATATGTTTGCAAATATAATCGCGTTTCTCAGTTATACGGGCGTGCGCAAGAACCTTAAACAACCGATTTTCATTCTAATCTTAATGGCGTTCTTCGTTTACCTTATCTTCCAGCGATCCAGCGTCCACCAATGACTGTTCAATTGCGAACTGGAGAAGCTCGTCTTCTTCCTCGGCGTAGAACGAGGCTCGACCTCCACGGGCGCTGCTGCCTGTTGCATTTGTACGGCTCGTCCCTGTAACACATAACGGATAAAATATCCATATAAATACACATACGAATGGTCGGCATACTCAATATGTGAACTTCATGATAATTCCAACTCGTATTACTCAATATATTGAGATAACACACTCAATCGCAA
>NW_019213220.1:0-32923 GCF_002532875.2 Varroa jacobsoni | reverse complement strand
CATTCAGACTTCTCCACTTTGGCAAACATTTTCGACAACGAGCCTTTCGATTGTATGTAGATGGAAGTTGTGGCTGATTATGCCTCACAAAATATGGTGAGCTAACTTAACCCGATTCTACTATCAGGTTGACTGGACACGTCATCTTGAAAGTCGTCCCCTACATACTCGCATAAAATTCGTAACTTTAGCTACTATATTTTCGGGTACCGAGCATAAGCTAAGGCAATAAGTTTACCGCAAAATAGCATAAAAGAACCATCATAATGATAAGGATTAGACGTGTGAACCACAAATTCGAATTGTATTTTAATGAGTTCGACCAGGTGTAATTTTTATATAAGGTATATTTATATATCGGAGGTCGAAAGGCGGTAAGTTGAACGCGATTCTCAATAATCACAGAGAAAACCACGCTCATGGCGTAATGCCGGTGCATAAGCGTCCAGTAAATTTTCAGCCACATAAAGATTCAGCTGTTAGTTATATTTAGTAAATTTCCCGACAGTATGAGCCAGAAGTATGGAAAAATCCGCGCCTAAAAATATAAACGCTATATAATCCCACTCCAATTTCCAATTTTGATAGTGCTCAATTATTGCGCGTAAGTTCATCGTTTCAATCTAAGTTGAAACATGAAGGATGGTTGGTCAGATGTTGTTTCCAGACTGAACTGCAGAATCCACCATATCAATTGTCCTGATTCAACCAAAGCGGTCGATGTTCTTTTAGGCAATAATAACTTTCAATGAATGGGTGGTATAGACACGGATAGCACTACCAGCGATTTTTCTTAGAAAATCACATGCATTTTTTTATACAGAATACTCCGGGACATGATCCGTTATATGCGTCTACTTCTGACTCACATCGAAAATGCGAAATTCGTTGGACGGAAAAATAATAGTCGCTGAAATCAGGAAGCAAGCCATATAACAGTTCCCCAACTCAATACTACGCATTTGTCAAAGCAATCCCCTTTTAGATGTAGCTATTATTACAATGCAAAGTAAAGTCGGTAAAAGCTTTTCCTAATCAACGCGTTGTACGCAGTATTAAAAGCCGTTGGTTTTTGTATCAAACTTTACTTTCAGATTGTCGAATAACTTTGAACAGACCGTCTCAAGACGTTTGTTTCACTCAGTATATATAACTTTTTTTTTGAAAATTGCGCGGGCTTCTTAGTTTAGTACACAAAGCATTGATTGCGGAAGCGGGCATTGCCAGGGGCAAGATAGCGAACAGTTCCTTCCTCCAGTATTAACTATTATTAATGCCAAAGTATGTTCGTCTGCTCCTGTCGATTCCATAATCCTGGCTGAAAGTACAGTTGTGTTTTACTACGCTGCAATTGGTCATTTGTTTGATTCTAACAATGGAATGCTTTGTCCGATCGAATATTTATATCCACTGATCTTCTGAAATTCCTTCAGTCAGATCCGCTTGGGCGGCTGTGTCTGTCGAAAATTGTGTTTTTGATGTTTCCATAACTGAGTCACTATGTAAGCGTGTGTTCCATTGTGTAACCTATATATATATATATATACCTTCGTATTGAGGACTATATACGAATATTCAAAGCTAGACTGTGATTTCGTCTGCTATTTAGAAAGTGCACGCTCATACACATCCACGCACCTCTGAGGATCGTATGGTATCCACCTATAGCCTGTTTCATTTCGATCTCCGGAATCGCTTTGCAGAAGGAACGGGCATGGTTGGAACACCGCCACACAATAACAACAGCAGCAGCAGTAAGGGATGAACCGCAGTTAGTCACAGAAGCAATCAACCAATACACTAGCGATGCACTCAGTATACGGGCCTAATTAGACAAATTGTCCTTCACTAACTTTCACATACAGCATAAACATGCTTATTTGTTATCAACATATGGATGTCCACATTAATAACAATGACACTGGAGCTAGAACGTGTGTTATTTTTGTATTCAGTGGTCTGGCTTATCCGACAAGGCAAGGAAGCTGCGATACCAAAATAGGCTTAGTCGGTAGAACCATCAACCTTCAATAAACTTGAATCAGTTTGATGCAGAGCGCATAGTACACAGCGTAAATTCTAACCTTGGGTACTAATGTCCCCTATTGGTTAGTAATAATCATGACGATTCATTCGCGTAACGGCTCTAGCGGCTTTGCGGAGAATACAACAAACAGGGTAAGTAAAGTACAAAATATTAAAAAAAAAAGGCAATGCAAATGGCGGAACTACTGCCATAATGCAAAGATGCTCCATTAGGTAATCCCCTTGCCCTGACAAGTCTGATCTGAACCCAGGCAGGATGATACTACCGCGGTCGTGTCAGGACTACTGTTCATGCAGGTGAATTTCTTCGCGGTTCCCGGAATGTAGTAAAGCTGTTATAAGGTCTACCTAAACAGGAACGTTCGTTAATTGCATAGCTCAAAATTCAAATCAACATGCATTCGAAAGTTGAAGAGAAAAACAAAAGTTCCAAAAAATCAAATAGAAAAAATTCGAAAAATTAATACACAGAAAGGTTAGAAAACGTAGTAGGTTATTAAATGCGATTATCCTAAATAGCCGAAGTCAACGACAAATTAGAGGTTGACCTCTGGAAATTTATAAAATTTATGAAATGACACAAAGAGGACTGGTATACGAAGCTTAGGTATGCGTCTACTATGGATAAAAATAAAAGTCGACTTGTGGTCAACTCTTGAAATTTCATAAAGGTGAAAACGTGTACAGAAGCGACAGAGAAAACGCTAGGCTACTGTTATGTTAAAAAAGGCGCTTCCCGCGTCAGTTTTAATGGAAATGTTCAGAAATAACAGTTTCGAAGCACCGCCGAGTGCTTTCCGCAAAGAAAAGCAATCAATCGTACCAAATTAATAAAACACTCCTAAGGGAAATGTTAACGAATGAATGTCGTATTATTCCTACGTACGAAATTTTACCCCAGGATTGATCTGACCGCTGGCTTTCGCAATTAGTCACCAATAATGCGATAATTGCCTAAGTTCTAAACGAAGCACTTTTCTTTAACGGAGGTTTTTATAGAGAAGATTTGATGAAATTAACAATGTCACTTGTTTACCGACCTTATCTATTAGGTTTATAGTTGGCGTAACGAATGGCCCAGCTATGAACCCCAACTATAAACTCAACTAGATAAACATGCGAAACGACTATAATCATTTTGTTGATAATGCGCGCGAAAAGCTTATACTAGCCAACTAACTTCGTTGAGCTACAATCATTACGTAATTCTATTGTCAAAACAAACAATGGAGAATGATCATGGAACAACGTGTCTAAGTGACGATTCAACTGTTGTCTTACTTCATATCGTATTTAATATACTTGAGTTACGTGATAGATGGCCACTGTCCAACTGATTAAGCAGTTGTTTCTGGCAGAATACAAAGTGAAAGTTACAGCAGACACGCCGAACTAACAATTCGCACCGAAAAGCGTGACTATTCCCTTGAAACAACCGGTTTCGACACATCGTTCCTAAATTTCAAGTACAATGTACTAGACCAGGCGTGATAGACTTCAACAGTTTCCATAAGTCGACGTTTCAACTAAATCAATTGCCAATAAGGACTGCGGTTAAGGTACATCAGCAAACAAACAGAGGGAAACGTTAGGGATTGTGGCGACGTATCGTTTCTTTCGCTTGATTGTTTTTGTCGTTAAAGTATCAGAGAAAACGATGAACGAAAAACATATATGGTCTCGTTCGGTGTGGCATCCTGCATGGAGTATCTATAGTAGATTAGACGTGATATGACGATAGGTGTGTGTGTTCCAGGCGTGACTGTCTATTATTCTCACGTTGAGCACGGAGTACTTCCTGAGCTTGTCCTGGGTGCGCTCGTTTCGGGAGGCATCTCTGTTACGACGGCGCTCTTCAAGGAACCGTCGTGGGGTCTGAGGGGTTTGTGGGGTTCTTCGGCGCACAGCGGCAGGACTCCCTCGCAAGATCATCAACGAGGTCGTATGCGGGAAGAACAGCAGACGTCTCTCGCCTTGATTAGGCCAATTTTACCAAGATATTAGTGGAAGAGTGGCACGAAGTTAAAAATTCGCTTCGAAAATACTACTAAAAAATTATACAAATGGATGCCACCTGACGAGATTAGTTTGTGGTGTAATTCGGCCTGAGCTAGAAGAAACATCTATAAAACATGCGTGAAAATATTGGGATATCGGTTTGATTTGCAATCGGTACAAAACTCAATGCACACTTTGCTATTGTACTAGCGAATACCCAGGTAAACTTATTTATTGTTTGCAAGCGGGGCCGGAAAAGTCAATGGGACTAGGATTGTTTAGAGACAATGGGTTGTGCCAGATGATCACGCGTGAATTTGCAGATACCATTTAAAATTGAGGTTTTGTATAAATGATAAGAGTCTATGGAAAAGTCAAGAAGTGAATACTTTGAAAGTATAATATTAAATATTTTCGACTGGCTATAACGGTTGTCAGCTGAGTGTTTACTATGGTCGTTGTTCTTATCGATTAACGGATTTGCAAGCTTTATAATAATATCATTTCTCCTAAAAAAAAAAAAAATAGTGCGGCTTCTTTAAAATTAGTGAGATAGTGTTTAGCATATCAACTTGAGTCCAAAAAAGCTCCATACAAATCCAGCCTCATAGTACCTTTACATGATATAATTTACATAAGCGTCTCACTATTTTCAATGAACACATGAAGTAGTTATCTTATGCTTCAAATGCATTAATCTTCAACTCATAAACGCGCAATTTCTAATGTTGATTTGATTTGCTGAATTTCACGCGGCTGTTAAAAATCTTCCTGGCGAACAAGTCAGCAACTTTTAAACTTAAACGCAGATTTTTATCCACTCAGGTCAACCAGGTTGAAATTTTCGTATTTGAGTCTGAGTCTTTGCACTGGGCAAGATAACAATGATGTGCAGATCGTATCGGGTAGCAGGCTCAGCGATCTAGCTCGAAGGTCACGTTACCAACGATTTCGTACTTTTATTGGCGTATGGCGGCGTGCATCTTTATCTTGTGCTATTGTAACGGTTTCGAAATTCAGGTTTCAGACTGAGCCAAACTGTTATCCAACGACTTCACAATTGCCTTTCCTACTTAGAATCAATGGGTCGACGAGTTAGGACTTTTAAACGCTTAGTCACCTGTGCTAGAGCCGTGTGCTCTAGCACAGCTGACTAAGTGTCACTGATGTGGGGCTCTAAAACTGCCGTTCAAATAGTTAAAAACTGGTTCCTCTATTAATATAACCTAATCGTTTCAAGGAACAACAGATTACACGAACGCGCGATCTACTAAAAATAATAAATATACTGTTGACAACCCTGTAAAGTAGATAATGTAGAAGTCATGTATATAGCGAGAAAAACTGGGATTTTGCTAATACAAAATCAACCCTGCTAAATGCGATGATCTATATTTAACTGACTTACCTATTCGGACATAGTCGCGAGGAATTTCGAAAATCGAAGGGTCGATCGTACACTTGGCCTGCTCCCGGTCGCGTTCTACCCCATAGACCCGTTGGTCATTTCCATTAATGTTACCTATAGCAAAATAGACATTAACTACCTGTATATGCATCTGTTACATCTGTTCTTGCCAGAACTGAATTTTCAAATTGACAGTTTTTTTTTGAACGGCAAACGTGCTTCTATACACTATTTTGGACTATCTAAGCGTCCTCGTCTATATCTTACCAAAAGTCACTCTTGCATTGAGAACATGAAATAGGGGAATTTCAATCTTGACAGGAAACCCGGTCGGCAGTTGTAACGTGATGAAGCTACGAAGCTTGGCAAAATGTGAGCTATTCAATGACATTAAATCAACAATGGGCAACACCTGGAATTGGTTGATTGAAAGACAACGACAATTAGAGCAAAAATACAACAGCCTTCGTGCCATAGGCTCGTGTTTGACACTACCAACTCTATTTTCTGTTCCGATGCGCGACGTTTATTTGGAATCTAGCGATTAAGCGAAGTGATTTGAAGCTCAAAATTGGCTATACAAAGGTATGATCGGAAATGTCGTTGCCGCTTGAGGTTGCCCTGTTTCTTGAAAATTTGTTTAAAAAAGGGGAGGCCGGTCACCTGTTCAGCGAGCGACAATGGGTAAGTGTCACATAACCAAAGAGTCGCCTTGAAACGCTGCACACGGCTGGCGCTCTCGCGAGGTCGGCCAATGTCCCGGTTTATAAGCGGGACCGTCTCGTCGAAGTATTCTTCAGGCCTAATGTGACAGGGATTGCCTCGTGCCTCGACTAGGTCCTGTGTTGAAGTAAACCATAGAAAAGTATTAGTTTTTAGGTAGGTTATGTTGTTGCTTTCATACAACGCGATACTCATAGTACCTTTAGTAGTAATATGTTTTGATCGTTGGTAAAGACGAATTAAAATTAACATTTTAATTAATAGTGATATTACAAAGTTGCAATAATCTACAGTTGTCAAGAGATCCATTGTCGCCGGGGTGCATAATGAAAAAAATTTCTTTAAACAATTCACAAACAACGTTATCTTCTGTAACTTTGTTTTTCTTATCTAACTTAGTGGATTTTTCAAGGGAAGGCAAAAAACCAGACCTCGTCTTGGCTAGCTTGTGCCACTATGCGCTCCTCACTGAGAGTACCTAAGAGGCTTTGCAACGGTGATTGACTACTCTTATGTCGCTTTTTGTCTTCTTCACTTAGGTGCTCCACGCGACTCTTCGTCACGAACTCGACATTGCTCGCTGTAAAGACCTAATATAAAATAAAGTGATTATTTTTCATTGTTATATCATAACCATTACTCTACCATCGGTATTTAGGCCACAGAGATAAAGCTCGACAATAAACGGTCGACTTTTTTTAAACTTCGCTCCGCTTAAACCGTAAAAATTCTTGTTGCTAGAGTGGTCCGAATGGTTAATAGTGCCGTTTCATACTTCCGTTTGCGCGGAAATGTGCAAAACCATGGCATCTCCCAAGTTCAAAGCAGCGGGCGCGGATTTAGGTTTCGTTTTATGCAGGAAGACACCATTAGCCGTCTAAAGTAATCTAAAATGTAAGCAGTATAAAACACGAAATATTTATTTTCGCGAAAGAGAATGGCCACGTTCCCATGATCGTTCAGTGGATAACGTATTTGCCTGTTAATCTTTGGGACATGTTGTATTCTGGGTTTGAACCGGGGCATAGATAGACTTTGTTTCGTGCTGGGAGCCAGCTGCCTAATGGGGATACCGGCCATAGAACTCAAAATATAGACTAAATGAACATGAAAGAGAGTCAGATTCTTACTTTTGCATCAAAGCCGTTCACGTTCTCGGTTCGGTCCGATCTCCAGCCCAGCATACCAGTTCGCATTCGTTCAAAATGGATCTTGTCGGTATCCACGTAGGTACACACGATAGGCGAGCAGAGACGGGCCGCAATATTCTCGGGATCAGGTCGCAACGAGTTGACAATCTAGAGAACCGTACGCCCATCGGTGGATAAAGTTTAACGAACAGGCACAGTGCTTTCCAATGGCATAGGATGGCATTGTTTCAGTATCGGAAATTCTACTCATTAAATAATTCAAGCAACACAGGTATGTATGCGTAATTCTTGCTACTAAACTGCCTAGCACTGCATTTAATCTGCAATGTCAGCGCAACTTAAATAAGGTATTATCACGACTCACCTGAGCGTGGTCCCCGGGCGCTGAAACATGCATTATCTCGGCGTGAACTTGCCTGGAGTCGTGGTTCACTTCATAAAGGGTGGCTTGCGTTGCTGACGAATTATAGATTGAATTGAAATATCAAAACACATTATTTTTTTTGCAAGTTCCGTATTCATTCAACACTAATGATCATCATGAATAATAAAACATTCAATTAAATCGATTTAAATGAATGCCTTCTAATGAAGAAATATAGGGAAAAAATTGTTTGCAGTAAGTTTTTCATCGGACTTATCCACTACATAAATATTGTTGAAATCTAACACTATAGCCTACCTCAAGGGTTTTCACATACACTTTCTGCCAAAAAAAAAGCCGTCTCGAAAACGCACCCCATATCAGACAAACAACACTAGTGTTTGTAATAGTGTAGACAGATAAACAACTCTTCTGGTGTTCGGTCACATTATTAGAATTCAAATCATTCACCTTCTCCTTTAAAGATATAGCTTCGCTTTCCTCGCTGCCAACTCGAATGCTCGAACCCGAGTAGCGTAGTATCGATTCGGACGTTGGAGCCACTCTTGAACACGCGGTATGTATCACTAGGACACACCCTCGATAATAGCGGCACCCATGAGGTGAACTCCCACTTCATCTCAACGTAGAAATCGGGCGTATCCCGGATATTTTTGAGCAGGTCTGGGATGGCCGCTACTGAACTTTGGTATTTTTGAAGATCGCGAGCATGGAGGACGAGCGCCAATAACTCAGGATCGCCCGTCGAGACGGCTTCATGAGTTGTTGTGAAACCTTCGCGATTCTCCACATTTGCCGAGGCCCCGAACTCGAGGAGTATTCGGACACATCGAACGTTTCCTAACGTCACAGCCAACATGAGCGGTGTGCGGCCGCGGGGGTCGCGCACCTCGAGGTCGTTCTGAAGTTCAACAAATTCAAATTATAACTCAATTATAGTAACAAGTAATATTTTATTAACGCTGAGTACACAACCGCCATTGAAATGAATGTTTGAGGCGTATCACTTTAATCATTCAATTTTCTTTTTGGGTCTAAATAGTCACCTAATGACACAGAAACTACAGTAGTATTTGGCCGGACCTTTAAGCTGTCATTTGTAACTATAAGTTAAGGTGAGGGTTTCAATTAGTAACAGCAGATTAACACTGGCGGTATTATAAAGATTAACGTACTAGCTAAATTTGAATACGTTATATTAACGTGTCCAACTTACATTCGTAACTCATTACCTAACATCGTTACTGCAGCTTTTATTAGAATCACTGTCCAATCACAGACACATATAAGTTAAATTATAATATTCTGCTAGACAACAATGACGCAAGTTGTTACTTACTATTTGAAATCTGAATAATTTTCTTTGTTAAATTACGCAGGGCGGTATTTCATGATGAGTTACGCCGAACGCAACAGCCACCATCCGCTACTATAACGCCCATTTGTCTGAGCACAGATCTACTTTCTATTCAAAGTAGCTGAAAATTGATGCATTTTATTCTATCATCAACAACTGAATTTATTATGGACACGTAAATATAACTGTATAACAGTATAATAGTATATATAACGAAGTCGGCCGAAAGGGCGCTTCTTTAAATATAAATAAATACTCTAGAACGTCGAACATAAGCTTTTCTTTTTCCCTTAAAATAAGCACAGATTTGTTCGTGAAAAAAAAACATGAGTTACCGGTTTGTCAAATATCATAAAAGTTCTGACTCTCAATTCATTCTAAAAAAGCTAGAATTTCTTATGGAGAAGTCAAATGCTAAAAAAAGATCACCGAGGAAAACGAAAAATTCTTCAAAATCTTACGTGCATAGTTATGAAAGAAATAGTAATAGAATTTATCTAGATTAATGTCTCAATATGCATAAAACAGATGGAAAATGCATCGAGCAACTAGATAAAGTACGCTGCATTTAATGAGTATTGGCGTTATTTCGTAGCCCTGATGTATTTAGGGGCAGTGGACACGGGACGGCAATAGACAATTAACGATACCAGAATTATTCAAAACGAAAACGATGGCCACATTTACTTCATCAGCATATTATCAAATGTGTCAGATTAGCTACATTATATATACCTCTTGATATAGCTATGCAATATATCTTTTTTTTTCCTGTCTTGCAATGTACCGCACAATTGTACACAACCGAGTTAACGACAAGTGTACATCACAGCACGGGCAACTTTTTTGTTATATGATTTCTTTATAGAATATCAGACTGTTGGTTAATTTTTTCTGAAGTATAAAATGTTTTTGTGGTAGAATCGCGCTTACCGTCGCAACGCTAAGATGTTGAAGCAAATATGGCCGATAAAAATCTTCAGCTAATAGTACATTGTTGAAATGAGCTTATAACGCTGACACAATGGTCGGTCAGATTCCTTAAGCAAAATGAGCTTTACTTGGATTACATGTCAAACCATGCCGTTTGTTCACTGCACCATTTAGAGGAATAAGACAGTCCTGCAGGTGCTCATGGAATGATTGTCTTTGGGCTGCGTCAACATGCAGCTAATTTTTATGTACAAATCCGTCTGTTTAGTTAGTGAATCAATATTTCAACTTATTCATTTTTCAACAGAAATTTCATCGACACCCTAGTAATGAGTCTCGACATACAGAAATCAAGCGATCTTCATTTGACGCCGACCAACAATCAACCATAGCAGTACTCAAAGTACTGACATTGCATTTTAGTGACTAGAGGTATTGTCATTTTTCCTTGTCAGCTCCCAGTACAGCGAAAATTACAAATCGTACGCGTTACTTATTCCAATAATAACTTGAACTTAAAAATCGGTCGTAGCACATAGCAAGTTCACTAGAGTGAATCGAACCATTTAATGCACACGTGATTGAAAAGCGAGGAAGGGCTAAACGACCAAAACCTGGAGATGAAGGACGTATCATCGCATAAATGAATAATGAACGTCTAGTCAGGCACTCTGTCCTTTTTTTCGAATTAAGTCAGTTTGAAAAGTCCAACCGCTACCTCATTTCTAGACTGTTTGAAAACCAAGCTTGATCTTACATATATATTCGTTACTTGTAGCAGTACGCATCTGTATTGTATAAATTATCTGTATCGTAAATAAAAATCTATTTTTAACGTAACTTTTTTTATAATTTAATTTAATAAAGTTGTATATTTATTTTAGTTAGAGTCTAATATAATACGACGATGACGAAGCTTCAATCAGCGGTCCTTTGTTAGTATTGCCATCCATTACCGTAATACAATAGTGGATATTAATTAGTTCCATGTACTCGATTTAGGGCAAAGGCCACTCACAGCCGGTTGGCCGACGTTATTCGCAGAAAGAAATCCGCGAGTTTCAATACATTGTCTATGGGTACCGATGAGCGCTTCCCGTCGAAAGGAACATCGAACTGAGACCATCTACGATTTCCTTTCCTTGAATCAAATAGGTACAATCAATCGTTGCAGACAGTCTATTTGCTACGAATAACAGAAGTAAGATAAGTTAATCTTACCTTTTTCAAAGAAAAATTATTACTTCGTCTATATATATAAGGCATATTGTACTTCGCAAATATAGACTTCAGACTACTAACTCGACACTAATCTATTCGATAAAAAAACCCCCATACCGCCATAGACCATAATATGCGCGTGCAGTTCTCTAGTAAGTAAAATGATTCCTATAGATTTAATGTAATTATTACGTTTTAACGCATTATTACTTGCCCACGATTGATGATGATAGTGATATTTGCAAGCCATATAGAGGTTGGCAATAGAACTAAGCCAAAGTCGACCTATTGCTAAGAAGCATGTTAAAATGATAACATATGAGAACGCGATTTTCAACGCACTAATGTGCCTACATGTTTCGAATATATCTCGTTATTTTATCGTCTGCATATTACTTTTACTTCTTTAGATAAATTACTTTGGACTCTCTCAGGCTGATTTGAACCATTCATGAGTGAGACTTCGCTCTTGTTAGTCAAACATGAGCAATACTCAAATTTTGTCGCGCCGTCATCTGCCTTTCAGAAGGGGAAACCGAAACGAACGATAACAGTACTAGGACCTGTAAAGGCGCACACGTCCTTTGGCCGAATGACACGCTCAGGTCGCTGGTCAAGCCCACCTGACACGACACGTTTCAACAATGCAAAAACCATAAAGAATATGGCTACGGTGAACAGAGCAACGTAAAGCGAGCGCTGCTACATGATAGGACCACTAACAAATCGAAACAATCAACTCTCTTACATAGATTAATTTATAATCGAATATTTTGATTTTTCGAAAAGTGTCATCCAGTAACTTCATGGATAAAGCGAACGAAAGTCTAAACAAATTATCTTTGTACGCTGTTTTCTTAATCAGATATTTAACAACATTACCAAATATACATATGCCGCATTATTCGTCTTACTTTGAGCCGTAGCGAATCGAAGTGTCATTTTAGCTATTTTGTCGCATTTTAAGAGGGCGTTATAAATTAAAAAAAGCTTTTAATAAAATTATAATGTCCAATGCGTATGTATACTTCTGTGTACAGCCTTCAGTCTATGTTACGTCGCGTTAAATTCAGCGGAACTTCTATGGTGATAAATAGTAAGCGGAATCATGCACTGGCCGTACACAGCAAACAACCGACTCGACTAATAAATTGGCCTTAAATTTTGTTCATATTTGTAGCTTAAAAAATTCCACACGCATCGAATTTTATTTTGGATGGACACAGACGGTGTACGGGTTTCAAGAGTCACGATGGTTCATTCTTTCGCTTGTCGATCGTTATGTCAGCCAGGTGCTCGGATGCTACTATGTGACCAGGGATTTGTAAGGGCAGCATCGACATGATGCAGATAGTGTAGACTGTTTTGATCTACCAGAGGAACTCAGCTTGTAGAGACAAGAAGACAAACATTGTGAAGTCATGGACCTGGAGGCCTTGAACTAAACAGGGAGCATACATGACCATAGCTGAGCAAAGACGCAGCGGATGTGAGATAGTAGTGGGAAACGTGAAACTGTTCGAAAATGATGGCGGCTGGCCGCGGTTGTCGGCATGGTATTTCTTGGGTATCTTCTGAACGCTGCACCTTAGCTTTTCAAACTTTCCTTGTGAATAATCAGCATTGAAATAAGACGAGCAAGTCAGTGCACTGCAAGATACTTCATGGAACATACTACGAAACATCTTCACCGTGCAGAAGTGAATACGACATTTTTCTTGCCTGAATTATCTCGTGCATACGATACCTAGATAAGACATGCTGTTTTTATTCGAACGCTCCTGTCCTAATCTGAGATGCTCACTCTGAGTGAATACACTAACTTCGCCAAAGTCGGAATCGCCAAATAAATGCAGATGATGCGACTATTTGTTGAATACAGCGGACGACAGATACATTCTACCTTGTCCACTAATTGTAAAGTTCATTTTTAAATAAATAAGTAGAATTTTTAAAGATTCATCCATCTTCCATCATCAGGTACTATTAAGCGAAACCAATACACGATTTGCAACGACCATCTTTACCGTATATCGTGAAAGGCGATATGAATGAGGTCTCTTGCGAAGAACTCCCGCACTAGAGTAACTGTAGCATTATACAAGCTCTACTGCTTTACGGGGTTCTAGATCATGTGAAGCATCTGTAAAAGAAAATCATGTAACCCCAAGCATATCTGGAGATCGAAACCCAGAGCTGTTACTCACTATTCGTCAGTCCAGTTATTTTTTAGCTTTCCGTTTAGCAGACTTTGCACGAACTTCGCATCGAGATAGTTGTTTTTTGTTGAATTGACCCTATCATCTTCCTACGAGAGATGTTTACCAGTCCCCTGGAGCGCAGGACAGGTGTCTTCCCGCGAAGCACCTAATCGAAATCATCACCTGTACATATCTAGAATACCAGTATTATTCATAGCATGAGAATACTACAATTTGCCTTTCTGCCTGCAAAGACGCGAACAGTATATACGTAACACCTGGCGACAGCTCACTATAGGTCCCAGTATTCGCAACGGCGCAGGTTGGCGTCGTGCGGTGTCTCGGCGAATCCATGCGTCCGATTGCTTGGACATTCAAATTGAAGTATCAAATTTTTTAGACGTTGTAGATATCTGCTGGAAATGTAAAATTTTTCTACCTAATAGAAGTACAATCACGTTTGGATAAAGCAAATATTTTACTCCGATGTGAAGCGAAACTGAGTTTACTCCCATAGTTTCCCTTTCCTGACTGTTATGTGTTAACGGGAAAATTCCTTTAGTGCGAGCTGTGTCTGTTGAAAAGTTGAACCTTCAGGACAAAGAGTACAAACTCTTCTTTAAAACCCCGTCATCATACTGAACTAGAGCTGATTTTGTAATATCAAACACATACAAACTACCTTACGTAAAATCGCTTTCGGCCCAACGTTTGTATTACAACTATCATCGAGATTTAGTATTTTTACGACAGATATTAGCGGAAGAATCTGTTATAGCTGAACAATGAAATCGACTACGATCAAACAACAAAACAACAGTAGATTTAGTAATTGGGTGCCCGTCACATAATCGAGCTCCACTAGAATACCACACTGGAAAATTTTTGTTTAACTGAGACGACAAGCATGGGAAAACAGTGGCTTTCCACACATCGTACTCACACTACGATGCTTTACTGCTTTGAGAACGAACGGCCCTGGCACTCCTGCAGCATCTTAAATCAACAGCTCGATCCACAATGAATCAAATAGAGTTTATACATTTTTCAGTATATAATCCTCCCTGGACTGTATATCAGTTAGTACCACTGAAAAAGGCTGTGAGACTTTCACTCGCAGGAAACAACAAAAAAAATAAAAACCAATTTCTCCATACGGACGAAAGTTGGAGCGCAAAGCTGGCGATCGATACTGCTTACCGACCTCTCCAACTAGACCTTTCCGCTAGCGAATTTACTAAATCTATTTGACAAAATTATGTGGTTGTTGGGCACTTGTTCGTATTTGTCAAGCCAAGATCCTTCGGTAATCACACAGGGGACACAATGCCACAGGAGGGCCTTGCACATCATCTAACGAAGCAACCTGCTCCAGGTTAGTCCGGCCTCTGAAAGACCTAGAGTTCAGGGATCAGGCATCCGTGATATTCGTTAACTTCCGTGCCTTTAGTTCCTTTAGCGTAGGCCACAGAACGGAAACTACTTAGAAAGCAACAAGTGGCCAGAACCAAACCACCATACATACCTCACATGAGGCAGGCCAAGCGCTAGAATGAATATAACAGATTTTGATCAGCCCTCTATTTAAATCGTCTTACAAGAATCGTTAACAAGGTCACTAGAATTCTGGCTGCACCGAAAGCCTTGCGAGTAGGTGCTTCACACAGCGTTGCAACTGAAAGGGGTAGGCTTTACTGTGTCGCTCTCTCTCGCGCTGCGCTTTATATCCATCGATGTATTTATTCATATATTTATACTATAATATTAGATCCATTATAAGCATAGATTTGTAAGCGTGTCTTAGTTCTTTGCTATTACTGTGCACAGCAGCTCTCCAGTATCTCCAGCTAACGCTAATCTCATGAGCCACATAATAACAGGATTTGTTCAAAAACCAGACAAATCGTTTTGAGGCGTAAAAGTTGCTGCCTCATGCTACTGATCCTTGGACATTTCAATCCGCTGACTGGACTGAGTCATACCTAGCGTTGCCCCGAGACGAAATTGTTGGCAGACATTTGAGAAAGAAATACAGTTTTGATACCGCTACCGTTGATGCTGTCGTGAGCGTTCGGTAAGCGCACGTCTTCGAATGCTTGCGCACCGCTATAACAAGAAGGCTGAAAGCGCTGGACTTTACACATATAGACGTTCCGGGGTGGTGATCGCAATTACGTGACGCTGCTATTGATGGATACTGGGCAACTCGGCCATTAGACGCTTTCGTTGTCGCAATTACAGAAACAAATGTCAATTTGTTAAAAGCGGTCCTACGTCGTAGAAGTCCTTAGCGTTCACTCTCAATCTGAACAAACGTCAATTTGCATGTCGGAATTAACGTCGTCAATGGCTAACCCTATCGGAAGCTGTGATACTTATTACAAAGGATATTTGATAGTTGTGTGAGCGCTGCAACATACGCGTACTTGCAGCCGTAATAAAAAAAATGAAAAATGGAGTAGGCGCGTCAAGATACAAACCGTTTTAAGAAGCAATGTAGGTAAAGCGATAATTATATTTTGGCCACGAAAAGATTGCCGTTAGCTTCATCTAGTGTTTGATGAAAGATGTAACATTTCTATTTACTCGTGTAAAATAAAAATTGATGTATACGTTCGCTTACTCATCTACATATCTAGGACAGACTAGGTTTTATGGGGATAATAAGCATAATAACGAAGGTTTTTCGGTATTGCTTGAGACCGAAATGCTGTCAAAATTCTGTTGAATATGGCAAGACCATACCACTGAGAAGTCACCTTGAACGTGAATGTATGTATTTAGTGGAATTCATGAAAACTATTTCCATAAATAAAAAGTGCCCCGAGTTGTCATAATGCGTCAGACTTGCCCACACTGACACCAAAACTACCGAAATGGTCCTATTTCAATTGTGGGTGACAAACAGTTGTTTTTCTGTGACGTTGTTACTAAATACTTTATTCAGTTAAGCTCACTTACACGTTCCGGGCCGCCGACTTTAGACTGCTCTCAGCCATGTCTACCGGCCTTACCTAAACTTTACTTTCGTCATGACAACTACTTACTCTATCCCGTTTGAGTCTGCTGGTTAGCTGTCGGTGCTCATCGAACCAGACCATCCAGTGGAGTGGATATTTACTTCGGCTTTCCGCGGCGTCGAGGTCTCCCCGCCCAGATGCTGGTGAAGTTCCACCGCCCTCAGCCATCTCAGAGCACTTTTAGCTTTTTTTTCACTTCACCTCCGCCGGCGAGACCATCAGGCCAGGTCGCTTTCGAAACACAATCCGAACTTACTTGTCCAGCTTGACCGGGATTCTGTAAATCCAAACCTCGGTAAATAACTCTCTTGGAGAGCGTGCTTTATTCCTCGTTGCACTCTTCTTTCGCACGTATTTAGAACAGATCACAGGAAACCTGGGGCTGCTCTCGGTGGCGAATCAGCAGCCAGACGGAAGGTCGATTTAGGTACCCCTGTAGGCGTGAACCCTGAATTGACTGTGTCCAACCCTAGGCCGATGTCGGAAGGCTTTGAGTCCCCTTTGGCACACTATACTCGTCACGAATGTCATAAAAATAAAACAACGATGCAGACTAAACGATTTGCTAACCGACAAACGATATCGATTTGTTGCTAATAGACGTCGTCATCAACATTATTAATAGAACACGAGAACGTAGTGAATGCTCTCAGCAATAAACACTAGGATGTCGGTCCCCGTTCGGACTTGCTTACTCACTGATAACAAGCACTCTGCTAAGGATGGTCCTCATCTTAGACAAACTCGCACAATATATTTAACTGGGATGGACACGCGTCCTTATATACCAATTTTCAGTGACACAACAAACCGATAACGGCAGAGGCTTACTATAGCACATCAAGGCCTCCGCGGCACAAACCGAATGAATTCACCGTTATATTTACCGTTCGATAAATATGTACCACCTAAAAACCACGAACGCCCTCAGCTCCGCCACACGTTCGTCGTTCAATTCACTACCGTCCACAAAAGTCTTCTCGTCTTTGAAAGTGCCTGCTCCGTAGAGGCCAAAGATTGTCTGCTGGCCGAAGCAGGAAGGATCATTTGCTAATCATTTCGTCAACGAACTTAACACCCGGATATTTAGCTAATAGCGGAGCTCAAAGATGATGACTGCCACAGCAATGACGACGACGGTTAGCGAATCTAGCCACCAGTCCTCTTTTTATCTAGATAAATATTTATATATAAATGTGTATGTATATACATATATACGAGCCGATGCAAGGTACGTTTTGTCGCGTTGTTACGCACCAATCCAACTAACAACAGCTACATACTTCTGCCAAAACAACTCAAGGCTAACAGAAGCAGCAGCAACACCGCGACGGTATCCAATGGGAATCGCATTTTCACAGTTATTCAACCGGCACAGCTGTTGTCGTATGACTTCTATTTTCGTCGTTCCTGGTGCCTCTGGGCCGCGCTGGTGGCGACAGGCACTGTTCCAGGAAATTAGCAAACAAGCACCCGACAAAAAACCAATGCATCCGTTGTTGGCTGGTCACTAGCCACCAGTGGCCTGTTCTACCCTATTCTTGCTATGGCTGTTGTTTCCGCTGCTGGCGACAGTCGCCGTTCGTGGCTTCTTGGTGCTGAAACGAGACTGGCTTCCTCCAGCGGTTGGAATTGCTTGTTTCACTAGCGGTTTTTGGCCGCGCGTCGTCGGCAGAAGTGAACGACGCGTGGTGAGTGTCCGGCAGAGCGACTAAGTAGTCGGCTCGCCATGTTCTCTCTAGGTATAGTCTTGTCTGCTTTAGCTCAACGCGTTCGGTCGGCTCTTCTCTCGCTCTCCACTCCTTCGCGTCGTCCTCACCCTGAACGCAAGTTACTCGCGCAAAGCTGCCCACCACAGCGCCACTGTCACCCAGATCCTTTCTTACTCCGCTACTAGCCCTGTTATCGTCTGCGCTGTCAGAATAGCGGCGTCTGCCGTTCGTTCACACGGTGGCGCTGGACGACCCGCGATGGGCTGAAAGGGCAAGCGAATATTGTATTGGAAGGACCCCAACAGAAGATTGCCTTTGGGGGCTAACGAGACAAATAGGAACAGAGCCTCTGCTACTACAAACTGGATGTAGCTTAGCGTGCAGTTTAGCGGAGGAGGGTGTGAAGACTCAAAAAGCAAGAGAGGGAAATTAAAAATAGCATATTAATTCAATACCAGCGTCGATTCTATATTATATGAAGAGCTAAACAAAGGTAGGGAAACCGAGTGTATATGTAGGTAGCTCCATAGGTAAGGTTAAATTCACCAGTGGCGAACGATGATGTCTCCAGGGCGTAATTAGAACAGAAGCCTTTCGTTCGAGATAGCATATATATATATATATTAAACATACGATGCTAACGTTAGCGTGTGACTGAAAGTGTATAAAAAGCAGGTTGCTGGAGACCGGAGAAGCACATCGATGACGACACAGCACCTGTCCTCGGTTGGTAAATGTTGGATATTAAATGGAATTACGGAGAGGGATTTGCGTTTGAGAGTACAAAACTTGATGGCCAGTATATACTGCACCTAGCTGACAAATAACCCAAGTATGTTTATATACTTAATTGTTTATAGCAAACAAATCGATGACTAGCGAGAGCTTATGGCACACGGACCTGTGCTTAAAGCAAATAGTTATATCACGTGTTGAAGTGTTGTGTAGTAACTTCACTATCATCCACAATAATAGCCGTTGACAACATAAAATTTAAGGAAAAAAGGGACGGAAGGAACACACGATTTTCTCTCTTTCTCTCTCTCTCTCTCTCTCTCAATTTGGTAACATTGCAATAGAACTGATCGAATGGCTAGCCAATTCCGGCACCAAATGTTTGTATAATATCAAATGTAATATTGTATCTCTTATCGCCAGATGATGATAGAGGCTCTTCCGGCCGGAACACTGACTGATATCCAAAGCACCATTTTTGTATCGTATTGTGACTCTCGATATAATAAAACTATACACGCACCAAAGGCGCTAACTGGGCACTCGGTCTAGGCCTACATTTTACAAATAATATTAGACTTCAATATAAGAGATTTGGGCGCTGCTACAGAGACATTCATCCATTGCTTCTAGTGTTATTGGATCGTAATTACGTTTATTCACCCCAATAAGCCTAGAGGTTGAGTTTCGGGCACAAACGTAAATATAACCGTCTACATCCTTCTTTCTAACACAGTAAACAATAGTAATAAAAACTGCCCTTGAATAGCAACAGCAGCTATAACCACATCCCGAATCAGACTGACGGCCTTCGAGATTTTCACTGGCGTTAACCGCTCGCGTTGCCAGATTCCGACCCCGATTTAGCTCGTACCGTTCATCGGCGAATCGATCGATGCCCTCTCCACCGCCGTCGTACCCTTACAGAGCGCGTCCATAGAAACTGAGGTACTCACCACTCACAGCCGTCAACGCACCTGTGTCGTTACTGCTGTTTATGTCGGACGGACTCCTAATCGCAGCCACAGCAGCAGCAGCAGCAGCAGTTAACAACTGCTGCGTATACACATCTAATCTATCAATATTTGTTACTATTACGGAACGATCAAACCTGACCGCCGTCCGTTTTTTAATCGTCGGGAACTGATCGTTATGCGCGAGCCGCCATTAGAGTCCGGCTCATTGTGCTTGTGTTAGATGAGCTAAGAGAATAGATTCTCGCTGTGTTTGTGAATATTTGCACCTTTCTGCTATTGAATACACCTGTGCATTATCGCACTCGATGGAAAGGTTCACCTAACGTAAAGGCAGAACTGCGGAAGCTTATCAAAGGAGAAATGACGATTTCTCAGCTTGGTTCCGCCTTGCAGTGAGTAGGTGGATTCATTTTTACACGCGCGCACGCCTTAGTCGTCTCCGGAAGTCCGCAGAAATCTGATGTTGCTGGTGGTCCTTCTGTAAAGCCGCTAATCCAGATTCTCTTCGATGGCTGTTCACAAGCTGAGATCAAGGTCTGGCGCGCAACAAAGCGCTTTCTGTGTTTTCCTCCTGGTAGCACTCTGCGGGAGGTAAGAGCCGCAAATAGTATAGGAAATATACGCGTACGATCAGCTGATCTAATGTTACCATTACGAATAATTGACACCTGATGCGTCCGGGTTCTGTGTGTAAATGCGCAAGGTGTTTCGTGCAGTGTTGACCGAAGGAAGTGTTCCTTAGTTGAGAGGCTATGTGAGTGCACCGCAACACCGAGATGCGCGCACTCAAAAATCAGACGGGT
The DNA here is from genome assembly GCF_002532875.2 of Varroa jacobsoni. NCBI lineage: Eukaryota > Metazoa > Arthropoda > Arachnida > Mesostigmata > Varroidae > Varroa > Varroa jacobsoni. The sequence goes on along the minus strand of NW_019213220.1, from coordinate 12,253 downwards.
CGGTCCTTCTTCTTTCCTGTGTGGCCGATGACGCTTAGTAGGTTGCCGTACGAATGACAGGTGTCCTATCTGCGATAAATTGAGAGTTGTAGGGAAGGTGATTCACGCAGTAACTGTGTTTAAGGAAATTGATCTCGTCCTGCTTATTAGCTGAATGGTTTTTTACTATGAATTTAAGGAAACAAAGTAGCTATGTACACAAAAGGTTTTTCACATAAAATCAATTTTAATTAGAAATGCCCAGTAAAGCATATTGATTATCGATTGGACAGATATGTCTCTGGGAAATCTAAATAGAAACTGTTGACTGATACAACGGTTAGAAATGCCGAAATTCTATCGTTGCTACAGACGACACCATAGGAAACAAATATGTCCACGAAGGCCGTAAACTCGAACTTGTTTCGAGTAGAGCGCTTCACCGTTTGATTTTCCATCAATGTATTATTACGTATTTAGTTTGATATGGAATTTGTATGGTATTTTCAGGATCGCCGATGCACAAGTATGTACAGAATTCGTGCAAGAAATAATTGCAAAGAACGACTCACTGATTCCCCGGCCTGATAAACCACCAACCGTTTATCTTGAACTAAAACTTCAAGACTGTTATCTGGAATCGGCTCTCGAGGAGCTTGACGCAAAACAAAATACGACGATCGCTTATATAAACTTGAGTATGAAAAATGTGACGTTATCCGCAAATCTAATATGGAAACGTGTGATCCCCTTTACAGTTAATGGAACGTAAGTTATTGGCGTAGTAGATGTCGCATAGCGTTGTGGCGTTGAATGAGATTGCATGACTCAGTAGGACCACTATGTTACGTGTCCGCGTTTGATCGCTTGAAAAATGTCCACACACTTATAAGGAATAACCGTTTAAATTCAAACTTTCCACCTATTCCAAGTATACGTATATATTCTCGTACAGTATTTCAACTAAATTGAAATACAGCGCTGCATGTAACATGTAAGGTATATAAGAGTTACCATTAGTCTTCGACACTGCATACAGGAACTTGCCGTTAGGGTTTACGCAGACCAAAACATCCCAAAAGACAATCCCGCTTGTGGGTGAAGTCGGAAAGTGGTTTAAGTTTCAATTCAGTCTCGGCAATACGCAATATCCAATAGTTGCAATGCTAGGCCCTACTACTGGCGCCTCGCACGTAAGTGTGGTAGTAGTTAACTTAAAGGAAGTTATCCAATTGTGAGCTAAATTTGATAATCAAGTCAACACGTTACTGTGCGTTCGACCGCTGCAGACGTAAATTTCATATTCACGTAATAACGATGAGAGTAAACACTATTCTAAATTTAACTTTTATTCTTCCGGTAGGTTGCATTTAAATGGGTGTCAATTTGAGGATGAAGCGGTTTTTAAATCGTGGGACATTTCCACAGTCAACGAGCTCGTCATCAGCGGTAGTGGTTTACGCCGATTTCCTCAGTTCTACGTTAGCCGAAATTGCGCTATCAGGAAAGTCAACCTGAGTCACAATGCTATAGAAAACGTACCTGAAAAAGCCTTCAACTCACTTTTCTTAAACTGCAACATTCTCTCCGATATTGACGTCACCTACAATGCCTTAAGTGAGTTAGGCCATAGACGCGAATGCATTACTGCGAGGATCCATTCTCCAATGTCTACTCGGCTAAGTCCGCTACGCTACGTTGTTCAATCCCTAGTTGACCTCAATATTACGTTATTATTATAGATTAGTTCATTTGTTTACAACAAATCTATAAGATCGGTTGCTGGCTGTACGTTGAAGGCTTTAAGTTCCGATTCCGGAGTTATCGCTGAGTTAAAAATGCGTTTGCTTTACTTAGGGACTGCTTTTTCTACAGTTTGCCCATGTTATTACCCTCAAAAAGTGTGCATTATCCTAAAATGTAACAGAATGTTTTTCTCTATTGTCGATATGATCTCAGGACGCTTCCCACGAGTTGATCCTAGCCAGAAGTTGGGCAAATGTCGCTTGTATCTGGAGTTTAATCCGCTGTCGTGCAACGAAAATGATCATCTTGTTATGCAACAGCGGACCCGTGAGATGCTTGTACATACGCCACATTGTGAAGCCAATGGGACCCTTGTTCAGTTCTGGTTTCACAACATCAAGGTATCTTTATTGATGTTTTGCGTTGATCCTTATCTCAGTAGATGTTTTTACGTTACGGACAATTATTTTTAATGAACTGCAACGTTGAACTTTATTAACTTGCAGCGTATGACAGGAGACGTGGACGCAAAATCGAATTAAAACTTGCAATAAAATCGAAAATAAATGTTTTGCGATTTGATTATAATATAATAATTATCACTTCTGTCAATCTTTTAAGCATTGTAATAAAAGCGTAGGGTTAGAACTAATGAATTTACGTTGAGTCAAGGCGATAATCGCAAGCGGAAACGTTTGATAAACTTGTATTTAAATAAATATTACCTTGTAAATAAATATTTACCTTATCCATTGATCACTTTGGACAGAAGTTGCAAGTTGCGACGGTGGACAATGTAGATTTAATTGAATAGGCCACGCCGCTAACAGTAATTGTGTTTGATGCGTTATAGTTGTGCGATGTCTGTTCCTGCTCAATCCACTTCGATGTAGATGTGGATTGTTCCCGACGAAACCTTCGAGAGCTGCCGGGCGAATTACCGCGTGAAACAACGCACCTTAACGTTAGCGGTCGGTACCCATAGCAAAACATGTTGACTGTTGCGTTTGATAAATCTCACAATCCATTTTGTATAAAGATTTAGCTGGACTCTCGGCCTGCGTCAATATAAACTGTATTTTGTATGCAGTTATATGCTGCACATTAAAATAGTCTAATAAGTCGTTGCTTACTACGTTATAGAAACGGTAGGCCGTATGTGAACATTTGAACAAGTTACCTAGGCCATCATGGATTCGACTAGCGCATAGCAACGCTATCCTGGAGATGTCTAAATGCCGCCGTAAATTATTGGACTACGATTTCTCATAAGCGGCCATATTTGCATAGAGGTTGATTCCACTTGCGACTAACTGAGTGCGCTGCATAGGCATACAACAGTAATTAAACATACGTCATGAATGTTTTACGCTGTTACGCAGTAATTTACATATACAGATAATGTTTCACAGGAAGTATGCCGGAAGATACGTTCCTAGTATACTACACAACCTGGGCCTGTGAGCCGCGATTCTCTTTAGATCGGCTCGCAGCGTCGCAAAGAGAAACGTGCTTTTTAGAAGCATTATCACGAACTATTTTCGCTTATGAGTCATTAGGTTCACTGCCATGAATCTGACGAGAAGTTTAAATACTTATTGAAGGACATGCATGTTCTACGTACTGCTCTCCATCAACAGGTAACTCGATCACCTCCTTGCGAACAGGAGATGGCGCTGGAAGTTACAAGAGCCTGAAGTACCTCGACGCTTCCTGGAATTTTATTGACCAAGTCGATGACTACGACCCGCATATTTGTAGCTTGGTCCTTCTAGACCTTTCCCATAACAGGTACCTGGTACACAACGATTACATATCTGTTCTGACAATAGTTCTAGATTCATAAAATTTAAGCTGTAAGTATACGTTTTTTTACGATAATTAATTAATTATTAACGACTAACCATAATATCTATTACCTATTCGTTTTGCCTATGCATATTAATAGATAAGCGTTCCTCGTTTACGCATATTGTGTGATATAGAATAAGCTCTGCGTTTTAGCGTGTGTGGTATTGATACTTCGTTTTCCTTTCCTTTTAGATTGCGGAACCTTCCAAAGGTACTTGTCAAAGAGCTGACCGACATTTTGAATTGTCGTCCTTTGTTGACAATAGGGAAAATCATGCTCGGTCATAACCCATGGTCATGTGACTGCGAACTCTTACATTTCAAAAGGTTTATCGGCGTTAAAGGCCAGGTTCGTAGAAAAAACTTTTTAACAAAACTAAATATACAAGCACATACGTTGCCCAGGGAAACAGTACGGCGTTTCTGCAAATCGAACAACATTCTATTAACCCAGAATATTTACAATATTTGAATAGTTGACATTGTCGTACGTTTCTTAAGACCAAGAAATGTCAGCTTTCACCATTAACGCATTCGATAAGGACCAGCTACCAGCCATATGATCTACCCTTGACTGTAGTGTTCTTAAGTTACGAAAACCTTATTTATTTGTAGTTAATGTGCCTTTTTCCTTGCATTTTATTCATGATCAGGATATCGATGACTTTTCGATGGTGCGCTGCCAGGTGAACGGCGAGCCCGTCTGGAGCGTTCAAGAGCAACAACTTTGTCCACCGCCGCTGTATGTCTTCAACCCGTGGGATGTAGCCATCTGCGTGATGATTTTTTTAATAACGGGTATCATCTTGAAGACAGTAGCGGACCATTATCGTCAAAAGCAGACTGGGAAGCTGCCGAAATTTTTCAAGTTTTAAAAGCGTTGTCTGTTGTCTTCTACCAGATATGTCAGACTTCAACGTGTACAATATAGAACTGGCGCTACGCCAGAAACCAGGCAGGTCTGACAGAACTGAATACGGGTGAGATGTGGCCTATTAGTACTAACACACTTTATTTCCCAATAAGGGCGTGACAAATATAGAGAATTAGACAAATTAGAGAATAATGGCGAGCGTTACTGTTCCCATGCCGAGCAAATACATTGTTGACTACTGCGGGTCTTGTGGTAGCTTTTGCTTGATTATTCTCAGCGCTACGGGTACTTTACGTCACGCATTCGGCTATTATAATGGTAAACAACTTTCCATATCAACTTGTTTTACATCTGTAAAAGTTATGCTTTTATTTCTTGTTAAATCTATGTTTCATATGGCAATATATATGTCCGCACGAGCAAGAACGCGTTGTTTGGCCGTTGGTATGTACGGTTGGAAATCTTATTTAGTTAGCTTTTTCTACAATGTCGCCTACGTGGGCAGTACATTTTAAAGTAGTGGTTGCGACATCGCTCAAATGTAAAAAACAATAGGTCCTATTATAGGTTGTCCAAGACGTGTATATTCACTGGGCTCGTAAAGATTATCGTAGTTCTAGAATATGACAAAATCAAAAAAAAAAGCTAGCCACTGAAGGGTGTTATTTCAGCCGTAGAAGTTTAATCTCCCTTGGAGTTTTGTCTTCGATGGTTTTACGAGCTTCTAAATTTTTTCTCTTTTAATAACGTTACATATATTTATGTCTATTTTTACGTCTACGATTTACGAAAATCCCAGGAAAGATTGCTCCGGTAGGGTCTTCTAGATGTGCCAATTTTAACATGCCAAAATAGAGGCTCTACCAGTGTCCAGCGGTTCCCGTTAAAATAAATTTCAGGTAAATACTAAATATAACACTAGAGATTAAGGCTTAAAGAGCTCAATTGTTTCTGCAGTACAATAGGTTTCCTAATATTTTTTTGAGCAATTCAGTTAAATGTAAGGTCATGTAAGACTAAAACAGAAGCAATTGTACCGGGAACAAACAAGGGGAACTTAATTCAGTATATAGATTAGTATTACTGTTTTATACTACCAACCAAAGATGTTAGTCTTACAAATATGGGTTTCATATAATAATAATAATAGTCTTTTAGGACTAGGTCAAGAAAGCCGATTCTTTTTCAGAGTATACCAAAGACATCAGCGTGTACCATCTAAAACGACAGAGAACAACACAAAGATAATCCGAGATCAACTAAATGGTTAGCATAGAATGCACCCAGCTACTAAAAAAAGCTACCACATTTTTTGTAGGGTTAGCTTACAGAAGGCAGGTTACAGCTTAACTTCTCAACTTTATTTAGATATAAATTCACAATTATTCTACTACTATCTAAAAACTACTTTCGGCTTGTATGAGAGCCATGATACTCTATTACCAGTACAATCTCGAGACTCGTCATACAAAGCTCAAGTTCTTTTTCTGTTTTGAATTATCGTTGTATACTGGTTATCGCCGAAATATTTGTATTACTTATTGGATGATGCATAGATTAGCGACTCTTTAAATACTCAAAAAAAACCACGCGGTCGAAACTATCTAGTCGAAATAAGTATTGTGAAAATTGCTTCTTCGGAAAGAAGGAAGAAAGACGAGAAGAACCTTACACAGTTTGCAAGACTACTTCAGCCAAACATCCGATCTAGCTCAGAGAAACTGTTTCCTTGTTTCTGATCCAGCTTTAATGTTTAGCATTATCTAGAATACTCTGGGCGAGGAAAATATTGCGCCGACAGTGAAATGCAAAAGGCTTATTTATCAACAAGAAAATGTAACACTGATGTGTGAATGAACTGCGTTAATGTATCATACTATTCATGTATGTAGAATTATATATTTTATACATCTACAGTATATAGAAACCGTGCATTGAGGACTCGACTTCCACCAGGATCCTCAATCTCGGATGGTGGAAGCCAAGCTACTTGTATACGAATGAACGAAACTAAATTTATGTTAATCTACGATGTCTTCAATTGAGCGTATTGCCAAAATCCGTCTATGTATATAAGTGTAAACCAATAAAAGATGCACTAGCTGATATCAGTTAGAAGAGACCCAGCTTCAGATAGTGAGTAATAAACAGAAACATATCCTTGTTGTAAAATGTTGTATGAATTAACGCAACTTGGCGAAATGCTGTGGTAATCTTTACATGTTGATACTGTATTGCTACGTACAATCGATCTATGCTATAGATTTAAAGGAATCACAAATCTTAATTTGCCAATGACAAGTTAACCGAGTAAAAACGTTTCAGCTATACGACGATACACACACATATATATATATATAGATAGATAGCTGATTTGCTGTTACAAACAAGTCCGCCAGACTTCGAAATTAGATAAATAAAACCAATTGGGCTAGAATCATGATTTTCCATGTGTTAGAGGTACTCTCCTTTGTTATACAATTGTCCCACCACTTTGCCAGCTCCCGGACGGCCATATACCTACCACTCTATATGTAACTTCTTTGTTCACTGCTTCTCGAAGTAAAGCGATAATAGGACATACTTGGCCACAAGTTGCGCTTTATAGGGCATAGAAACTTCGTAGTCAGACGGACTTCGATTGGGAGAACAAGCGGATTGAAGTCAAACGAGGGCTATTTTAGGAAGTAACTGAGAGATGGCGATTAGATCTGGCGTCGTCATCAATTGACCAGACTGCAGGTTTTTGATGGCCGTGCTTGTGGTCCATGAGTATCTCAGTAGTAGCAGATGCCTTTAATGTCCATTGCAAGTATTGCCATCATCGTACTTCAGACTAATACCGAATTGGACTTTGCTCCAGGATGGTGGCATTCGCTCGCCTGGCCTCTCTTTAGTATGGCACTACGAACATAACAGTGCCCCGTACATGGCAACCGTATGCTCCAGACGGATTCCTATGTTGATCTAAATCGCACGTGGAATGCGTCATACGTATTTCCGTCTGGCCCAAAGTCTACTCACAAAGGATGCATTATTTACCTAGTCATAACGTTTCCAATATTTTAAATTATCATTCTGTAACCTTCGACAGACGCTGAAGGGACAAAAACTGGATTGTTAAGCGCTCGTTTTTCAGATTAAACAAAACTTTTCTGACTAGTCAAATTTTGTCCGCTAGCGCGACGTGGTATATCGTGACACATGAGCGATCGACAACCTTCCGGTGCATCGTTAAACGATGATCAAAGTAATGTTTTAACTTTCTCTTGTATGGTATAGGTTAAATAGATGTCTGTGGCAGCTTTGCGTTATAACCAAAATGCATATATATTTACTACGTCTCTATATAATATCATTGATATTGTCAAGCAGTAACAGAATGAAGTAATGTAGTATAACAATTTTCTCACTAGTAGCCGAACTATCCGGAGTTGTTTTGTGTTGTCAGCGCCGTGCGTGTGGAGCTCGTTGATCACTTGTCAGGTATTATTAAAAAATGATTAAATAAACCATTTTCCTGTTAGAGAGAGAGATGTTTTAAGAGAAAATGAGGTGTGTATACGACCGGTTTGTGTAGAAAAGGACATATCGAATATAAAAATAACACCAATGATAATTTACGTATATCTAGTGTAGTCGTTTTGCTGCCTTATAATAGGATACTTGTCGTCGTAGTATTAATAGAAAAAGACTGGAAAAACATAATTCACCGAGTTGGAACACAGTGAATCGAGCAAAGCCATCTTCGATAACAGATCGATGGCGGTTCAGCAATTTACATTTTCGTCTTTTTATTCTAAATAAAATCTCTCGAGATGGCTCCATTCTGAAATCGGTTTAAATCTATGATACTATTATACTCTTTATGATCAAGATTGAGAACGAGTATAAGTGTCAACCAATTAGATGATTGAAGTAACCAAAATAAATTATTTTTTATTTTTCGCTACTAAAATGTCCTTGTTATTACCTATTAGGCCGATACAAGTCGTCCTGACGTTCCTGTCCTTTGTTCATTGTATTACAGTTTATACATACATATATACAATCGTTGAGTGACGACCGAGTCAGTTGATCAATAGAAACCGTCAGCCGCCGTTTAACCGGTTCATTAAAAGTCACAAACGTATCTGTATAGTGTTCGTTTTTACACAGGACTACATTAGTTAACTTCGTTGCAACATTGTGTGTCGACTGTATCTTGTCACCACGCTATTCATATGATGGGTGTTTCGGTCTATAGGAGCATCCGTTGAAATCCAATTGAGCTGCTCACCGCTGCATCGATAGTTCGAATTAGATCGATCAACATATTCGCTCAACTTCAACTTTACAGTTTGTTTCGATTGTTAGTACTTCGAGCATATGACTTTCCTCTATATAGCTTGCTCCTCTACTCTGTTCTGACCAGCTGTGACTAAAGACGATTAATATTCTCTGTAATAAATATCTCACAGTGATTTCTGCCTTGCTTTCACAAAAACTCGGGTTTCCGTCCCTCCTAAGGTTTTACGAAATTATGACGCGATATTAAGCTTTCCGCCATTGTTTACACCGTCTAATCTTCTCTCACTAGGCGTTACAGACACATTTTTCTCATGAGCGACAAAAATAGCAAAACTGACCGTTCGTTAGAAACACGATTGCCGTATCACGGATTCCTTGCATTGAAAGTTACAGCATAAAATCAAACCTATTTTTTGTCATGTACATTCATTACTGCAAAAATGCGCTTTCTGACTCAGCAATTTTTGCCTTTAAATTAAAAATCGCAGTTCAACGATTATTTTGAAAATATTGCAGGATCTCCAGAGAAACTTATACCTTTGGTGTACAGGGCTTCATATGAAAATGCCTTTGTCCACAACAATTGGCGATTCAACCCTGCCCCAGCCTATTCGAGCCTAGATTTGAGCCTTGCGAATCAGACACTGTTAAGGCTTGTCTGCAACTTCTTGTGAAGAAGCCACTCAGCATTAATACTGATTGCGCAAAAAATGTAGTCCTTTTCAGGATTCTATTAAGTAACGAGGTTTATTTCATTTGCTATATACCTATTTTTTCTATTTTAATCAATTTAGGAACTGCTACTGTCATTGCTACTATCTTGACTTTGGGATGCTCCTAATATAACGACTTCGTCAGAGGGCCCAGAGATCGGGGCACCCTGCGAGGAACTGCTTGCCACTTCCATGTCAGTTCGGACGGACAAAACTAACCTCGCTGGAACTATTGGCTTAGTTTTCTCTTTCGCCCCTGCAAGAAGTTCTGAAAGTTGACCAGCATTTGAAGTATTTCTAGATTGATCCTTGAGCCTGCAGCTGTCGCCCTGCGTTTCGTATAGGGCTTCTATTGAATCTAGTAACTTAAGTAGTGGCTCCGCATCAAACGGCAGAAGACTCGAGCTATTCAGTCGCTGAAGTAGCAGGTTGAGGCGTATTAGCGTCGCCATAACACGTTCGACGGGGTCGCATTCATCACCAGTTGCCGAACTGCTCGTTGATGGACCGGGCTCATCGTTTACACGTCGCTTTTTTGTACCGCTAACCTCAGCAATGGTAGCGACGAAGCGGGCCCATTCAACCGCCACGAGCTTGAAGTATTTGACAAGATAGACTAGCATTTCGACGCTAGCCATCAATTGATCCATGAGTTCCTGTTCGGAAAAATTCTGCATACCCATGTACCTCAAAAAGACCTTATGTGGATTCAATAACTCCCGCTCATTGTACAGATAACTAAATAAATTTGATAATAGGAACTGAATAAGGAGGTCATCCTGTCCACTCATCAGGTAAAGGATTTCGTCAAGGTATAGATTGAGACGATACTTGTCAACAGGAAGTGCCACATCTGGACTAACGCAGACAGCTTTGAAGAGCAGCACCAGTTTTCGACGTAGTAATGCCAAACTGTTCGTCGCTAAAAGGCACGAGTCTTCAACCTCCTGCAGCTCGAGAAAGTCCTCTATTTGCTGCCAGTGGCAATCGGTCACACTACACATCATCAAAATGTTGACCGCCAACGAGTAGAGTTCAGCGGCACATCTTCGAAAATCTGGCCCAGTCGTCGCTGTTAGTATGCCTGAAAGCTCCTGAAAACGAATCATTTAATACAACAGGGTACTGCCACCTTTAATTTTGCAGTTTTTTTTTTTGTTCGTTTGAGTTACTATATATGTAAGTAGTACTATAAATACAGCTATATTGTATCGTAGGCTCAGTTGTGAATGCTCACGTTGGTTTGATGTGGTCACTATTAATCGAGCTACTGGTCAAATTATTATCATAGGAAAGAGTTGCAAGTCAACTCTCAACTTGCTAAATAGGGCTATTCAGTGATATCTAGCAGCACTTTAACCAGTTTAAACACTTACATGATCGAGTAGGCAGAGAACTTTTAGGACAATGCCTTTGTCCGTCTCCTCTAGCAGATATATGAGTACTTGGTAATCGGGCGTGATCCGGACTTGTTCGGGTGCCATGTACACCAACGTAAAGAGGAAATCATCAACATCTCCTTTGTCTGCGAGAGCTAAAATCTTCCAACAATCTGAGGCTATCGCGTGAACAGCTTTGACGAGTTCGATTCGACTGCGCAATGGACCGAGCCATTGGCCAGGCTGCGGATAGTCCTGCCGTCCACTGCGTGAACCGTCGCACTTCTGACTGACGTGGGAAGGAAACAAGCTTTCACTCAACGGTCGTTTCCATGCCAACAATTCAAGGAAAACCTGTTAGAGAAACAGCAGCTTGTTAGAAATAAGCCGCCCCTTACTATTGCAACGTTACACAAAATATTAGATATTATATACAAGTTGAAGTTGATCAACAAAAACATACTGCAGATAAATGATTTTAGTGCAAATAAACAAAGTAAACCTGTAGGTTTTTGAACGAAGTGAGCTTGCATTTCGTACATAAAATATTGCTTTCATTTCACGAATATGTGCAATCAACTTGATGCTGGAGTCTATCTACTCATAATGATACGGAGTCGATCATTTTTATTCCGACCACAGAGATTTCTGTACATCATTTGTACACGCATGTGTTGGTTTTATACGCGCTCAGCTCGTGAGATACAGTTGATATTTTAACATATATAGAAATTCCAGTCGAGCTTTCCGCCCGTTATGTCGATCGTCCATTTAACATGAACAGCTACTCTTTAAGAATATAACATACCTACAAAATGCATTACATTCTGCACAACAGTCTGGTACTACTTCTATTTCTACGAGCTGCCTAGTCACACGGAGAAAGAAGTTGCAGAAACCTAGGGTAACTGACACGGCGCAGATACCCCATGACGCGCTACGCACGTATCAAGCACAAGATACAATGCTATAGTTGCCCATTTCTAGGGAGGCTAACAATGACAATTATTGTTCGCCTAAATGTTTGCACATGAGAATAGCAACTGGCAAAATGAAAGCATTGAAAAAGATGTGCACAGGGAGAATAAATAGGTAAAACTCAGAGGCAATGTGGGAAAGCACACGTTTACCAAATGCAATTATCACTCCATTTATTAGATACTATTAATAAATTAAATTCAATAAAAAAAAAAAAACTGTGCGTGACTTTATGGTATTTACGAACATTTGTGCAGTTCAGAATGATTCGCGTTGTGCCGCCTCCGCTGTAACGTTTGAAACACATTTTTATGCTCGTAACAAAGATTGCTGAATTTAGTGATTTTACCATCAAGATAAGTGGAAACGTGGCAGCTCCGTTTAAGTACAGGAGCCTACTCACACTAATAATAATAGGTGAAACAAATACGAACGCTTTCTTA